>NW_027206801.1:67500-137500 GCF_032191515.1 Phaenicophaeus curvirostris | reverse complement strand
CCACGAGGAACCCTCTCGACCGCCTGGGACCCCCTTAGGGCCTACTAGGACTATTGTAAGACCCCAGGGACCCCTCTAGAGTCACCTGGGAACACTTTACGGCCTTCTAAGACCCTTCTAGGACCACAAGGAACCTTCTAGAGCCCCCTGGGACCCCCTTAGAGCCTTCTAGGACCTTTCTAGGAGCCCCAGAAAACTTTAGAGCCCCCTGGGACTGACTTAGGACATTCTAGGTGTCTTCTAGGACTCGTAGAACCCTCTCGAGCCCCCTGGAACCCCCTTAAGGCCTTCTAGGACCCTTCTAGGAGCACCAGGAACACTCTAGAGCCCCCTAGGACCCACTTAGGGCCTTCTAGAACCCTTCTTGGACCCCCAGGGACCCTCTGGAACCCACTGGGCCCCACTTAGGGCCTTCTACGACCCTTCTAGAACCATGGGAAACCCTCTGGAGCCCCCTGGGACACCCTTAGGGCCTTCCAGGACCCTTCTAGGACCACGAGAAACCCTCTAGAGCCCCCTGGGACTCACTTAGGGCATTCTAGGACAATTTCAATACTCCGGGGAACAATCTAGAGTCCCCTGGGTCCCCTTAGAGCATTCTAGGACCATTCTAGGAGACACAGGAACACTCTAACACCCCCGGGACCCCCATAGGGCCTTCTAGGACCTTTCTAAGACCACGAGGAATCCTCTGGATCTCCCTGGGGCCCCCTTAGGGCCTTCTAGGACCCTTCTAGGACCACAAGGAACCCTCTAGAGCCCTCTGTGACACATTTTGTGCCTCCTAGGAGAATTTTAGTGCCCCCAGGGACCCTCTAGACCCCCTGTGACCCCCTTAGGGCCTTCTAGGACAATTCTAGGGCCCCCAGGGACACTCTAGAGCCCCGTGGGACCCCTTAGAGCATTCTAGGACACTTCTAGGAGCCCCAGGAACCTTCTAGAACCCTCTGGGACCCACTTAGGCCCTTCTAGGACCCTTCCAGGACCACCAGGAACCTTCTAAAGCCCTCTGGGACCCCCTTAAAGCCTTCTAGGACCCTTCTAGTGCTCCCAGGAACCCTCTAGAGCCCCCTGGGACCCCTTTATGGCCTTCTAAGACCCTTCTAGGACCACAAGAAACACTCTAGAGCCCCCAGGGACTCCCTTAGGGCCTTCTAGGACCCTTCTAGGATCACCAGGATCCCTTTAGAGCCTTCTGGGACCCACTTAGGTCCTTCTAGTACCGTTCTAGGACCACGAGAAACTCTCTACAGCCCCCTGGGATGCCCTTAGGGCCTTCTAGGACCCTTCTAGGACCATGAGAAACCATCTAGAGCTCCCTGGGAACCCCTTATGGCCTTCTAGGATCATTGTAAGACCCCGGGGAACCCTCTAGAGCTCCCTGAGACCTCTTTAGGCCCTTCTAGGGCCCTTCTAGGACCACCAGGGACACTCTAGAGCACTCTGAGACCCCCTTAGGGCCTTCTAGGACCCTTCTAGTGCCCCCAGGGACTTTCTAGAGCCCCCTGGGACCCCTTTAGGTCCTTCTAGGACCCTTCTAGGGCCACCAGGGACACTCTAGAGCCCCCTGGGACCTCCTTAGGGCCTGCTAGGTGTCTTCTACGACCACGAGGAACCATCTAGAATCCCCTGGGACCACTTAGGACCTTCTAGGACAATTGTATGACCCCGGGAAAACCCCTAGAGTCGTCTGTGACCCCCTTAGGGTCTACTAGAACCATTGTAAGACCCCAGGGAACACTCTAGAGTCCCCTAGAACTCCTTAAGGCCTTCTAGGACCCTTCTAGGACCACGAGAAACCCTCTAGAGCCCCCAGGGACTCTCTTAGGGCCTTCTAGGACCCTTCTAGGATCACCAGGAACCCTCTAGAGCCATCTGGGACCCACTTAGGACCTTCTAGGACCACGAGAAACCATCTAGAGCCCCCTGGGACTCCTTAGAGCCTTCTAGGACCCTTCTAGGAGTCCCTGAATCCCTCTAGAGCCCCATGGGACCCTCTTAGGTCCTTCTAGGACACTTCAAACACCACCAGCATCCCTCTAGAGCCCCCTGGGAAGCATTTAGGGCCTTCTAAGACCCTTCTAGGACCACGAGGAACCCTCTAGAGCCCCCTGGGACCATTTTAGGGCCTTCTAGGTCCCTTCTAGGACCACTAGGAACCATGTAGACCCCCTGGGACCCTTTAGGACCTTCTAGGACCATTGTAAGACCATGGGGAACCCTGTAGAGCCCTCTGGGACCCCCTTAGGACCTTCTAGGACCCTTCTAGGACCACCAGGATCCCTCTAGAGCCCCCTGGAACCACCTTAGGGCCTTCTAAAACCCTTCTAGGACCTTGAGGAACCCTCTAGAGCTCTTTGGGACCCCTATAGAAGGGTCTGGAGGCCTTCAGAAGGGTCCTGAGTGGCTCTAGAAGGGTCTGGGGGCCTTCAGAAGGGCTCTGGGGGGATCTAGAAGGGTCTGGAGGCCTTCCGAAGGGTCCTGAGCGGCTCTAGAATGGTCTGGGGGCATTCAGAAGGGTCTGGATGGGCTCTAGAAGGGTCTGGGGTCCTTCAGAATGGCCCTGGGGGGATCTAGAATGGTCTGGAAGCCATCAGAAGGGCCCTGAGTGGCTCTAGAACCGTCTGGGGGCATTCAGAATGGCCCAGGGGAACTAGAAGGGTCTGGAGACCTTCAGAAGGGTCCTGAGCGGCTCTAGAAGGGTCTGGGGGCCTTCAGAAGGGCCGTGGGTGGGCTCTAGAAGGGTCTGGGTGCCTTCAGAAGGGCCCCGGGTGGGCTCTAGAAGGGTCTGGAGGCCTTCAGAAGGGTTCTGAGGGGTCCTAGAAGGGTCCAACTTGGATCTCAAACGGTCTAGGGCCTTCCGATTGGTCCTGGGGGGCTCTAGAAGGGTCTTGGAACCTTCATAAAGGTCCTGACTGGCTCTAGAAGGGTTCTGAGGGGCTCTAGAAGGGTCTGGGGGCATTCAGAAGGGTCCTGAGGGGCTCTAGAAGGGTCTGGGAGCCTTTAGAAGGGTCCTCGGGGGCTCTAGAAAGTCATAGAAGGGTCTTAGAAGGCCCTAACAGCGTCCCAGGGTGCTCCAGAGGGTTTCCAGAAGTCTTAGAAGAGTCCTACAAGGACCTAAGGAGGTCCCAGGGGGCTCCAGAGGCTTCCTGGTGACTCTAGAAGGGTCCTTGAAAGCCCTAAGTGGGTCCCAGGTGGATCTAGCGGGTACCTGTGGGTTCTAGAAGGTTCCTAGAAGGTCGTAAGGGGGTCCCAGGGGGCTCTAGAGGGTTCCTGGTGGTCCTAGAAGGTTCCTAGAAGGTCCTAAGGGGGTCCCAGAGTGCTCTAGAGGTATCCTCGTGGTCGTAGAAGGTTCCTATAAGGTTCTAAGGGGGTCTCAGGGGGCTCTAGATGGTTCCTCGTGGTCCTAGGAGGGTCCTAGAAAGCCCTAAGCGGGTCCCAGGAGGCTCTAGAGGGTTCCTGGTGACTCTAGAAGGGTCCCAGTAAGCCCTAGAAAGGTCCCAGGGGGCTCTAGAGGGTTCCTGGAGACCCTAGAAGAGTCCCAGAAAGCCCTAGAAGGGTCCCACGGGGCTCTAGAGGGTTCTCGTGGGTCCTAGAAGGGTTCTAGAAGGCCCTAAGGGTGCCCAGAGGACTCCAGAGGATTCTTCGTGGTCCTAGAAGAGCTCTAGAAGGCACTAAATGGGTCCAAGGTTGCTCTAGAGGGTTCCTCATGGTCTTAGAAGCGTCCGAGAAGGCCCTAAGTGGGTCCCGGGGGGCTCCAGAGGGTCCTTGGGGCACTAGAAGGGTCCTAGAAGGAATTAAGTGGGTCTCAGGTGGCTCTAGGGGTTTCCTCGTTGTCCTAGAAGGGTCCTAGGAGGCCCTAAGTGGGTCCCAGGGGGCTCTAGAGGGTTCAATGTGTTCCTAGAATAACCCAGAAGGCCCTAAGGAGGTCCCAGGTGGCTCTAGATGGTTTCTCGTGGTCCTAGAAGGGTCATAGAAAGCTCTAAGGGGGTCCTAGGGAGCTCTAGAGGGTTCCTCGTGGTGCTAGAATGTTCCTAGAAGGCTCTAAGGGGGTCCCAAAGAGCTCTAGAGGGTTCTTCGTGGTCTTAGAAGCATCTGAGAAGACCTTAAGGGGGTCCCAGAGGGCTCTAGAAGGTCCCTGGGGGCCCTAGAAAGGTCCTAGAAGGCCCTAAGAAGGTCCCAGGTGCCTCTAGAGAGTTCCTCGTGGTCTTAGAAGGGTTCTAGAAGGCCCTATGTGGTCCCAGGGGGCTCTAGAGGGTCCCTGGGACACTAGAAGTGTCCTAGAAGGCCCTAAGTGGGTCTCAGGGTGCTCTAGGGGGTTCCTCGTTGTCCTAGAAGTGTCCTAGGAGGCCCTAAGTGGGTCCCAGGGGGCTCTAGAGGGCTCCTGGTGACTCTAGAAGTCTCCTATAAAGCTCTAGAAGGGTCCCAGGGGGCTCTAGAGGGTACATGGTGACACTAGACGGGTCCTAGAAAGACCTAGAATGGTCCCAGAGGGCTCTAGAGGGTTCCCTTGGGTCCTAGAAGCGTCCTAGAAGGCCCTAAAGGGGTCCCAGGGGGCTCTAGATGGTTCCTCGTGGTCTTAAAAGGGTCTTAGAAGGCCCTAAATGGGTCCCAGAGGGCTCTAGAGGGTTCCTCGTCGTTCTAAAAGGGTCCTATAAGGCCCTAAGGGGGTCCCAGGGGTCTCTAGAGGGTTTCTCGTGGTCCTAGAATGCTCCTAGAAAACACTAAGGGGGTCCCGGGGGTTCTACATGGTTTCTTGTGGTCCTAGAAGACACCTAGAAGGGTCTAAGTGGGTCCCAGGGGGCTCTAGAGGGTTTCTCGTGGTCCTTGAAGGGTCCTAGACGGTCCTAAAGTGGTCCGAGGGAGTTCTAGAGGGTTCCTGGTTACTCTAGAAGTGTCCTAGAAAGCCCTAGAAGGGTCCAATGGGGCTCCAGATGTTTCCCTGTGGTCCTTGAATGGTCCTAGAAGGCCCTAAAATGGTCCCAGGGGGTTCTAGAGGGTTCCTGGTACTCCTAGAAGAGTCCTATAAGGATCCATGCAGTCCCAGGGGGTTCTAGAGGGTCCCTGGGGGCCCTAGAAGGGTCCTAGAATGCCCTAAAGGGGTCCCAGGGGGCTCTAGATTGTTCCCATGGTCTTAAAATTGTGCTAGAAGGCCCTAAGTTTGTCCAAGGGGTCTCTAGAAGGTTTCTCGTGGTCCTAGAAGGGTCCTAGAAGGTCCTAACGGGGTCCAAGGGAGCTCTAGAGGGTTCCTGGTGACTCTAGAAGTGTCCTAGAAAACCCTAGAAGGGTCCCAGGGGGCTCTAGAGGGTTCTTTGTGGTCCTAGAAGGGCCCTAGAATGCCCTAAAGTGGTCCCAAGTGGTTCTAGAGGGTTCCTGGTGCTCCTAGAATGGTCCTGGAAGGCTCTAAGCGGTCCCAGGAGACTCTAGAGGGTCACTGGAGGACCTAGAAGTGTCCTAGAATGCCCGAAGTGGGTGCCAGGGGGCTCTAGATGGTTACTGTGGGTCCTGGAAGGGTCCTAGAAGGCCCTAAGGGGTTCCCAGGGGGCTCTAGAGAGTTCCTCGAGGACCTGGAAGGGTTCCACAAAGCCCAAAGGTGTCCCAGTGGGCTCTAGAGGGTTTCTGGTGGTCCTAGAAGTTTCCTAGAATGCCCTAAGTGGGTCTCAGGGGGCTATAGAGGGTCCCTGGGGGCCCTAGAAGGGTCCTAGAAGGCCCTAAAGGGGACCTAGGGGGCCCTAGAGGGTTCCCCGGGGTCTTAAAATGGTCCAAGAAGGCCCTAAGGGGGTAACAGTTGGCTCTAGGTTGTTTCTCGTGGTCCTAGAAGGGTCCTTGAAGGCCCTAAATTGGTCCCAGGGAGCTGTAGAGGGTTCCTGGTGGTCCTAGAAGGGCTCTAGAAAGGTCTAAGGAATTCCAGGGGCTCTAGAGGGTCTCTGGGGGCCCTAGAATAGTCCTAGAAGGCCCTAAAGGGGTCCCAGGGGGCTCTAGAGCGTTCCCCGGGGTCTTACCATGGTCCTAGAAGGCCCTAAGTGGGTCCCAGGGGGCTCTAGAAGGTTTCTCGTGGTCCTAGAAGGGTCCTAGAAAGTCCTAAAGGGGTCCAAGGGAGCTTTAGAGGGTTCCTGGTGAATCTAGAAGTGTCCTAGAAAGCCCTAGAAGGGTCCCAGGGGGTTCTAGAGGTTTCCCTGTGGTCCTAGAAGGGTCCTAGAAGACCCTAAAGTGGTCCCAGGGGGCTCTAGATGGCTCCTGGTGCTCCTAGAAGGGTCCTAGAAGGCTCTAAGCTGTCCCAGGGGACTCTAGAGGGTACCTGGAGGACCTAGAAGTATCCTAGAAGGCCCTAAAGGGGTCCCAGGGGGCTCTAGATGGTGCCTGTGGGTCCTAGAAGGGTCTTAGAAGGCCCTAAGGTGGTCCCAGGGGGCTCTAGAGGGTTCCTCGTGGTCCTAGAAGGGTTCTACAAAGCCCTAAGGGGTCCCAGTGGGCTCTAGAGGGTTCCTGGTGGTTTTAGAAGGCTCCCAGGGGTCTTTAGAGGGTCCCTGGGGGCCCTAGAAGTATCCTAGAAGGCACTAAAGGGGACCCAGGGGGCTCTAGAGTGTTCCCCGTGGTCTTACAATCGTCCTAGAAGGCCCTAAGGGGGTACCAGGGGTCTCTAGGTTGTTTCTCGTGGTCCTAGAAGGGTCCTAGAAGGCCCTAAAGTGGTCCCAGGGGGCTCTAGAGGGTTCCTGGTGGTCCTAGAAGGGTCTTAGAAGGCACTAAAGGGGTCCCAGGGGTCTCTAGAAGGTTCCCAGGGGTCTTACAATGTTCCTAGAAGGCTCTAAGTGAGTCCCATGGGGCTCTAGATGGTTTCTCGTGGTCCTAGAAGGGTCCTAGAAGGCCCTAAAGGGGTCCCAGGGGGCTCTAGATTGTTTCTCGAGGTCCTAGAAGCGTCCTAGAAGGCCGTAAGTGCGTCCCAGGGGGCTCTAGAGGGTTCCTGGTGGTCCTAGAAGGATTCTAGAAGGCCCTAAGTGCTTCTCAGAGGGCTCTAGAGGGTTCCTCGTGGTCCTAGAAGGGTCTTAGAAGGCCACAAAGGGGTCCCAGGGTGCTCTAGAGGTCTTTAGTATGGATCTGGGGGGCTCTAGAAGGGTCTGGGCGCTTTTAGAATGGATGTGAGAAGCTCTAGAAGGGTTCAGGGTCTTTTTGAATCTCCCTGGGGGGCTCTAGAAGGGTCTGGGGGCTTTTAGAATTGTCCAGATGGGCTCTAGAAGGGTCTAGGGTCCTTTAGAATGGGTCTGGGGTGCTCTAGAAGGGTCTGGGGTCTTTTAAAATGGACGTGAGAAGATCTAGATGGGTCCAGGGGCCTTTAGAATGTCGCTGAGGGCCTCTAGAAGGGTCTGGGGTCCTCTAGAAGGGACGTGAGATGCTCTAGAAGGGTCCAGGGTCCTTTAGAAGGTCTCTGGCGTCTCTAGAAGGGTCTGGAGGCTTCTAGAAGGGATGTGAGAAGCTCTAGAAGGGTCCAGGGGCCTTTAGAACGTCTCTGGGGGGCTCTAGAAGGGTCTGGGGGCCTTTAGAAAGGACGTGAGAGTCTCTAGAAGGGTCCAGGGGCCTTTAGAACGTCTCTGGGGGGCTGTAGTGGGATCTGGGGTCTTTTAGAAGGACTCTGGGGCCCTCTAGAAGGGTCTAGGGTCCATTAGAATGGGTCTGGGAGGATTTAGAAGGGTCTAGATGCCTTTAGAACGTCTCTGGGGGGTCTAGAAGGGTCTGGGGTCTTTTAGAAGCGACGTGAGAAGCTCTAGAAGGGTCCAAGGACCTTTAAAATAGTTCTGGGGGCTCTAGAGGAGTCTGGAGGCTGTTAGAATGGTCCAGATGGGCTCTAGAATGGCCTGGTCGCTTTTAGAAGGTCTCTGGGGGGCTCTCGAAGGGTCTGGGGTCTTTTAGAAGGGACGTGAGAAGCTCTAGAAGGGTCCAGGGGCCTTTAGAAGGTCTCTGGGGGGCACTCAAAGGGTCTGGGGGCTTTTAGAAGGGACGTGAGAAGCTCTAGAAGGGTCCAGGGGCCTTTAGAAGGGCTCTGGGGAGTCTAGAATGGTCTGGGGGCATCTAGAATGGTCCAGAAGGGCTCTAGAATGGTCTTGGCACTTTTAGAAGGGCCCCGGTGGGTGCTAGAATGGTCTGGGGTCTTTTAGAATGGACGTCAGGTGCTCTAGAAGGGTCTGGGGGCTTTTAGAAGGGTCCAGTGGAGCTCTAGGAGGGTCTGGGGGCCTTTAGAAGGGCTCTGGCGGTCTTTAGAGACATCTGGGGGCCTTTAGAAGGACTCTGGGGGCCTCTAGAAGGGTCTAGAGGCCTTTAGATTTCTCTAGAGGGGCTCTAGAAGGACTAATCCCCTAACCCTAACACTTAACCCTAACCCCCTATCCCCAACCCTGACCCTAACCGGATAACCATAACCCTAATCCCTATCCCCCTAACCCTAATCCCTAACACCCTAACCCTAACCCTAATCCCTTACACCCTAACCCTAACCCCGTAACCCTAAGCACATAACACTAAACCCTAACCCTAACCCTAACCTTAACCCCTAACCCTAACCCTCACCCTAAACCCTAACCATAACCCTAACCCTAACCCAACCCTGACCCTAACCCTAACCACAAACCCTAACCCCTAACCCTAACTCTAACCCTAACCCTAACCCTAATGACCCTAAACTCTAACCCTCACCCTAACCCCTAACCATAACCATAACCCTAACCATAACCCTAACCCTTATGACCCTAACCCTAACCTTAACCCTAATCTAACCCTAACCTAACCCTAACACTAACCACTAAGCCTAACCCTAAGCCTAAACCCTAACCCTAAACCTAACCCTAACCCTAACCCTAATGACCCTAACCCTAACCCTAAACCTAACCCCTAACCCCTAACCCTAATGACCCTAACACTAACCCTAACCTAACCCTAACCCCTAACTCTAACCCCTAACCCCTAACCCTAACCCTAATGACCCTAACCCCAACCCCTAACCCTAACCCAAACCCCTAACTCTAACCCCTAACCCTAACCCCTAACCCTAAACCCTAACTCTAACCATAACCCCTAACCCCTAACCCTAACCCTAATGACCCTAACCCTAACACTAACCCCTAACTTCTAGAGCTTCTCACGTCCCTTCTAAAAGCCCCTGGACCCTTCTAGAGCCCCCTGGGTCCCTTCTAAAAGTGCCAAGACCCTTCTAGAGCCCATCTGGACAATTCTAAAGGCCCCCAGATCCCTCTGGACCCCCCAGAGACCTTCTAAAGGCCCCTGGACCCTTCTAGAGCTTCTCACGTCCCTTCTAAAAGCCCCCAGACCCTTCTAGAGCCCCCCAGAGACATTATAAAGGCCCCTGGACCCTTCTAGAGCTTCTCATGACCCTTTTAAAAGCCCCCAGACCCATCTAGAGCCCCCCAGAGACATTCTAAAGGCACCTGGACCCTTCAAGAGCTTCTCACGCCCATTCTAAAAGAACCCAGACCCTTCTAGAGCCCCCCAGGGAGATTCAAAAAGACCCTGAACCCTTCTAGAGCTTCTTACATCCCTTCTAAAAGCCCCCAGACCCTTCTAGAGCCCCCCAGATCCAATCTAAAGATATCTAGAGCCCCCTGGGACCCCTTTACGGCCTTCTAAGACCCTTCTAGGACCACGAGGAGCCATCTAGAGCCCCCTGGGACCCCTTAAGGCCTTCTAGGACCCATCTAGGACCACGAGAATCCCTCTAGAGCCCCCTGGGACCTCTTTAGGGCCTTCTAGGACCCTTCTAGGACCACGAGAAACCCTCTAGAGCCACCTGG
The DNA here is from genome assembly GCF_032191515.1 of Phaenicophaeus curvirostris. Classification (NCBI taxonomy): domain Eukaryota; kingdom Metazoa; phylum Chordata; class Aves; order Cuculiformes; family Cuculidae; genus Phaenicophaeus; species Phaenicophaeus curvirostris. The sequence goes on along the minus strand of NW_027206801.1, from coordinate 127,706 downwards.
GACTCCCGTAGGGCCTTCTAGGATCATTGTAAGCCCCCAGGGAACCCTCTAGAGCCCTCTGGGACCCTTCTAGGGCTTTCTAGGACCCTTTTACAATCACCAGGAACCCTCTAGAGCACACTGGGACCCTTCTAGGGCTTTCTTGGACACTTTTAGAGTCACCAGGAACCCTCTAGAGCCCCCTGGGACCCCTCTAGGACCACGAGAAACCCTCTAGAGCTCCCTGGGACCCACTTAGTGCCTTCTAGGACGCTTCTAGGGACACCAGAGACCCTCTAGAGCCCCCTGGGACACACTTAGGGCCTTCTAGGACCCTTCTAGGACCACGAGGAACCCTCTAGAGCCCCCTGAGACCCGCTTAGGACCTTCTAGGACCCTTCTATGACCACGAGGAACCCTCTAGAGCCACCTAGGACCCCCTTAGGGCCTTCTAGAACCCTTCTTGGACCCCCAGGGACCCTCTAGAGCCCACTGGCCCCCCTTAGGGCCTTCTAGGACCCTTCTAGGACCACGAGAAACAATCTAGAGCCCCCTGGGACCCCCTTAGGGCCAACTAGGACCAGTGTAAGACGCTGGGGAACCCTCTAGAGCCCCCTGGGTCCCCTTTAGGGCCTTCTAGGACCCTTCTAGGGACCCCAGGGACCCTCTAGAGCCCACTGGGACTGCCTTAGGGCCTACTAGGACCCTTCTAGGACTATGAGGAACCCTCTAGAGCCCCCTGGGACACACTTAGGGCCATCTAGGACCCTTCTAGGACCCACGGGAACCATCTAGAGCCCCGTGGGACCCCCTTCGGGCCTTCTAGGACACTTCTAAGTCCTCCAGGGACCCTCTAGAGCCCCCTGGGACCGCTTAGAGCCTTCTAGGACCCTTCTAGGACCTGTGGGTACCCTCTAGAGCCCCCTGGGACCCTTCTAGGGCTTTCTAGGACACGTCTAGAGTCACCAGAAACCCTCTAGAGATCCCTTGGACCCCTTAAGGGCCTTCTAGGACCCTTCTAGGACCACGAGAAAACTTCCAGAGCCCCCTGGGACCCACTTAGGGCCTTCTAGGACAATTTTAAGACCCCGGGGAACCCTGTAGAGCCCCCTGGGACCCCTTTAGGGCCTTCTAAGACCATTTTAAGATATCGGGTAACCCTCTAGAGCCCCCTGGGACCCCCTTAGGGCCTTCTAGGACCATGGTAAGACCCCGGGGAACCCTCCAGAGCACCCTGGGTCCTCTTTAGTGCCTTCTAGTACCCTTCTAGGGCCCCCAGAGACCTTCTAGAGCCCCCTGGTTACACTTTGAGCCTTCTAGAACCCTTCTAGGAGCCCCAGGAACCCTCTAGAGCTTCCTGAGACCCCCTTAGGGCCTTCTAGGACCCTTCTAGGACGGCGAGGAACACTCTAGAGCCCTCTGGGACCCCCTTAGGGCCTTCTAGGGCCCTTCTAGTGCAGGCAGGGACCCTCTAGAGCCCCCTGGGACCCACTCAGGGCCTTCTAGGACCATTTTAAGACTCTCTGGAACCATCTAGAGCCCCCTGGGAAAACTTAGAGCATTCCAGGACCCTTCTAGGACCCCAGGAATATTCTAGAACCCCCTGGGACCACCTTAGGGCCTTCTAGTACCGTTCTAGGACCACCAGGAACCCTCTAGAGCCCCCTGTGACCCCCTTAGGGCCTTCTAGGACCCTTCTCGGACCACCAGGAACCCTCTAGAGCCCCCTGTGACACTCTTAGGGCCTTCTAGGACTCTTCTAGGACCACGAGGAAACCATCTAGAGCCCCCTGGGTCCCGCTTAGGGCCTTCTAGGACCATGGTAAGACCCCGGGGAACCCTCTAGAGCACCCTGGGTCCTCTATACAGCCTTCTAGGACCCTTCTAGGACCACCAGGATCCCTCTAGAGCCCCCTGGGACCCACTTAGGGCCATCTAGGGGTCTTCTAGGACCACGAGTAACCATCTAGAGACCCGTGGGATGACTTAAGGGCCTTCTAGGGGTCTTCTAGGGCCACGAGTAACCATCTAGAGACATGTGGGACCACTTAAGGGCCTTCTTGGACACTTCTTGGTCCACAAGAGACCCTCTAGAGCCCCCTGGGACCGCTTAGAGTCTTCTAGGTCCATTCTATGAGCCCCAGGAAACACATAGAGCCCCCTGGGACCCCTTTAGGGCCTTCTAGGACCCTTCTAGGACCACCAGGAGCCCTCTAGAGCCCCCTAGGACCCACTTAGGGCCTTCTAGGACTCTTCTAGTACCCCCAGGGACCCTCATAGAGCCACCTGGGACCCTTTTAGGGCCTTCTAGGACCCTCCTAGGACCCACGGGTACCCTCTAGAGCCCTCTGGGACCCTTCTAGGGCTTTCTTGGACCCTTTTAGAATCACCAGGAACCCTCCAGAGTCCCCTGGGACCCTTCTAGGGCTTTCTAGGACCCTTCTAGGACCACGAGGAACCCTCTAGAGCCCCCGGGACCATTTTAGGGCATTCTAGGACCCTTCTAGGGCCCCCAGGGACCCTCTAGAGCCCCCTGGGACCCAATTAGGGCCTTCTAAGACCCTTCTAGGACCACCAGGAGCCCTCTATAGCCCTCTGGGACACCTTTTTGCACATTCTAGGACACTTCAAGTGCCCCCAGAGACCCTCTAGGGCTCCCTGGGAGTCCTTAGGGCCTACTAGGGCCCTTCTAGGATCACCAGGAACACTCTAGAGCCCTCTGGGACCCACTTAGGGCCTTCTAGGACCCTTCTAGGACCACGAGGAACCATCTATAGCTCTCTGGGACCCCTTTAGGGCGTTCTAGGACTCTTCTAGTGTCCCCAGAGACCGTCTAGAGCCCCCTGGGATGCCTTAGAGCCTTCGAGGACCCTTCTAGGACCACGAGGAACCCTCTAGAGCCCCCGGGGACACCCTTAGGGCATTCTAGGACCCTTCTAGGGCCCCCAGGGACCCTCTAGAGCCCCCTGGGGCCCACTTAGGGCTTTCTAAGACCCTTCTAGGACCACCAGGAGCCCTCTATAGCCCTCTGGGACCCTCTTTGCGCCTTCTAGGACCCTTCTATTGCCCCCAGGGACACTCTAGAGCCCCCTGAGACTACTTAGGGCTTACTAGGACCCTTCTAGGACCACGAGAAACCCTCTAGAGCCCCTGGGACCTCCTTAGGTCCTTCTAGGACCGTTCTAGGGTCACCAGGAACCCTCTAGAGCCCTCTGGGACCCACTTAGGGCCTTCTAGAACCCTTCTAGGACCACGAGGAACTCTCTAGAGCCCCCTGGGACTTGCTTAAGGCCTTCTAGGACTCTTCTAGGACCACGAGAAACCATCTAGAGCCCCCTGGGACCCACTTAGGGCATTCTAGGTTCATTTTAAGACCCTGGGGAACCCTCTAGAGCCTCGTGGTACCACTTAGAGCCTTGTAGGACCCTTCTAGGACCAGAAGGAACCCTCTAGAGCCCCCTGGGACCCCCTTAAGGCCTTCTAGGACAATTCTAGCGCCCCCAGGGACCCTCTAGAGCCCCCTGGGACACACTTAGGGCCTTCTAGGACCCTTCTAGGACACAGGGAACCCTCAAGAGCCCCCTGGGACCCCCTTAGGGCTTTCTAGGGCCATGGTAAGACCCTGGGGAACCCTCCAGAGCACCCTGGGCCCTCTTTAGTGCCTTCTAGTACCCTTCTAGTGCCCCCAGGGACCTTCTAGAGCCCCCTGGTTACCCTTTGAGCCTTCTAGAACCCTTCTAGGAGCCCCAGGAACCCTCTAGAGCCCGCTGGGACCCCCTTAGGGCCTTCTAGGACCCTTCTAGGACCACAAGGAACCCTCTAGAGCCCCCTGGGACCATTTTAGGGCCTTCTAGGACCCTTCTATGACCACAAGAAACCATCTATAGCTCTCTGGGACCCCTTTAGGGCGTTCTAGGACTCTTCTAGGGTCCCCAGAGACCGTCTAGAGCCCCCTGGGATGACTTAGAGCCTTCGAGGACCCTTCTAGGACCATGAGGAACCCTCTAGAGCCCACTGGGACCCCTTTAGGGCCTTCTAGGACAATTCTAGGACCACCAGGAGCCCTCTAGAGCCCCCTAGGACCCACTTAGGGCCTTCTAGGACTCTTCTAGTACCCCCAGGGACCATCTAGAGCCCGCTGGGACCCCCTTAGGGCCTTCTAGGACAATTCTAGGGCCGCCAGGGTCCGTCTAGAGCCCCCTGGGACCCCTTTAGGGCCTTCTAGGACCCTTCTAGGTCCACCAGGAGCCCTCTAGAGCCCCCTAGGACCCACTTAGGGCCTTCTAGGACTCTTCTAGTACCCCCAGGGACCCTCTAGAGCCCCCTGGGACCCTTTTAGTGCCTTCTAGGACCCTCCTAGGACCCACGGGTACCCTCTAGAGCCCTCTGGGACCCTTCTAGGCCTTTCTTGGACCCTTTTAGAATCACCAGGAACCCTCCAGAGTCCCCTGGGACCCTTCTAGGGCTTTCTAGGACCCTTCTAGGACCACGAGGAACCCTCTAGAGCCCCCTGGGACCATTTTAGGGCCTTCTAGGACCCTTCTAGGACCACGAGAAACCATCTATAGCTCTCTGGGACCCCTTTAGGGCGTTCTAGGACTCTTCTAGGGTCCCCAGAGACCGTCTAGAGCCCCCTGGGATGCCTTAGAGCCTTCGAGGACCCTTCTAGGACCACGAGGAACCCTCTAGAGCCCCCTGGGACCCCTTTAGGGCATTCTAGGACCCTTCTAGGGCCCCCAGGGACCCTCTAGAGCCCCCTGGGACCCACTTAGGGCCTTCTAAGACCCTTCTAGGACCACCAGGAGCCCTCTATAGCCCTCTGGGACACCTTTTTGCACATTCTAGGACACTTCTAGTGCCCCCAGAGACCCTCTAGAGCTCCCTGGGAGTCTTTAGGGCCTACTAGGACCCTTCTAGGATCACCAGGAACCCTCTAGAGCCCTCTGGGACCCACTTAGGGCCTTCTAGGACCCTTCTAGGACCACGAGGAACCCTCTAGAGCCCCCTGGGAATTGCTTAAGGCCTTCTAGAACCCTTCTAGGACCAGGAGAAACACTCTACAGCCACCTGGGACTCCCTTAGGGCCTTCTAGGATCATTATAAGACCCTGGGGAACCCTCAAGAGCCTCGTGGGACCACTTAGAGCCTTCTAGGTCCATGGTAAAACCCCGGGGAACCCTCTAGAGCACCCTGGGTCCTATTCAAAGCCTTCTAGTACACTTCTAGGGCCCCCAGGGACCTTCTAGAGCCCCCTGGGTCCACTTAGGGCCTTTTAGGACCATTCTAGGACCAGGAGGAACCATCTAGAGCCCTCTGAGAACCCCTTAGGGCCTTCTAGGACCATTTTAAGTTTCCGGGGAACCCTCTAGAGCACCCTGGGTCCTCTTTAGGGCCTTCTAGTACACTTCTAGGGACCCAGGGACTTTCTAGAGCCCCCTGGTTCCCTTTAGAGCCTTCTAGAACCCTTCTAGGAGCCCCAGGAACCCTCTAGAGCCCTCTGGGACTCTCTTTGCGCCTTCTAGGACCCTTCTAGGACCACGAGGAACCCTCTAGAGCCCTCTGGGACCCCCTTAGGTCCTTCTAGGACCCTTCTAGACCCCCCAATAACCCTCTAGATCCCTCTGGGACCCCCTTAGGGCCTTCTAGCACCCTTCTAGGACCACAAGGATCTCTCTAGAGCCCACTGGGACCCCCTTAAGAACTTCAAGGACCCTTCTAGGACCACAAGAAACCATCTAGAACCCCTTGGGACTCACATAGGGCCTTCTAGGATCATTGTAAGACCCTGGGGAACCATCTAGAGCGTCGTGGGACCACTTAGAGCCTTCTAGGACGATTCTAGTACCACAAGGAACCCTCTAGAGCCCCCTGGGACCCATTTAGGGCCTTCTAGGACCCTTCTAGGACCACGAGGAACCCTCTAGAGCCCCCTGGGACCCCCTTAGGGCCTTCTAGGAAAATTCTAGCGCCCCCAGGTACCCTCTAGAGCCCCCTGGGACCCCCTTAGGGCCTTCTAGAACAATTCTAGCGCCCCCAGGTACCCTCAAGAGCCCCCTGGGACCCCCTTAGGGCTTTCTAGGGCCATGGTAAGACCCTGGGGAACCCTCCAGAGCACCCTGGGTCCTCTTTAGTGCCTTCTAGTACCCTTCTAGGGCCCCCAGGGACCTTCTAGAGCCCCCTGGTTACCCTTTGAGCCTTCTAGAACCCTTCTAGGAGCCCCAGGAACCCTCTAGAGCCCGCTGGGACCCCCTTAGGGCCTTCTAGGACCCTTCTAGGACCACAAGGAACCCTCTAGAGCCGCCTGGGACCCCTTTAGGGCCTTCTAGGACAATTCTAGGGCCGCCAGGGTCCGTCTAGAGCCCCCGGGACCATTTTAGGGCCTTCTAGGACCCTTCTAGGACCACCAGGATCCCTCTAGAGCCCCCTAGGACTCACTTAGGGCCTTCTAGGACTCTTCTAGCATCCCCAGAGACAGTCTAGAGCCCCCTGGGATGCCTTAGAGCCTTCGAGGACCCTTCTAGGACCACGAGGAACCCTCTAGAGCCCCCTGGGACCCCCTTAGGGCATTCTAGTACCCTTCTAGGGCCCCCAGGGACCCTCTAGAGCCCCCTGGGACCCACTTAGGGCCTTCTAAGACCCTTCTAGGACCACCAGGAGCCCTCTATAGCCCTCTGGGACACCTTTTTGCACATTCTAGGACACTTCTAGTGCCCCCAGAGACCCTCTAGAGCTCCCTGGGAGTCTTTAGGGCCTACTAGGACCCTTCTAGGATCACCAGGAACCCTCTAGAGCCCTCTGGGACCCACTTAGGGCCTTCTAGGACCCTTCTAGGACCACGAGGAACCCTATAGAGCTCCCTGGGACCCCCTTAGGGCATTCTAGGACCCTTCTAGTGCCCCCAGGGACCCTCTAGAGCCCCCTGGGACCCCCTTAGGGCTTTCTAAGACCCTTCTAGGACCACCAGGAGCCCTCTATAGCCCTCTGGGACCCTCTTTGCGCCTTCTAGGACCCTTCTAGTGCCCCCAGGGACACTCTAGAGCCCCCTGGGACTCCTTAGAGCCTTCTAGGACCCTTCTAGGACCACGAGAAACCCTCTAGAGCCCCCTGGGACCTCCTTAGGTCCTTCGAGGACCGTTCTAGGGTCACCAGGAACCCTCTAGAGCCCTCTGGGACCCACTTAGGGCCTTCTAGGACCCTTCTAGGACCACGAGGAACTCTCTAGAGCCCCCTGGGACTTGCTTAAGGCTTTCTAGGACTCTTCTAGGACCACGAGAAACCATCTAGAGCCCCCTGGGACTCTATTAGGGCATTCTAGGTTCATTTTAAGACCCTGGGGAACTCTCTAGAGCCTCATGGTACCACTTAGAGCCTTATAGGACCCTTCTAGGACCAGAAGGAACCCTCTAGAGCCCCCTGGGACCCCCTTAGGGCCTTCTAGGACAATTCTAGCGCCCCCAGGGACCCTCTAGAGCCCCCTGGGACACACTTAGGGCCTTCTAGGACCCTTCTAGGACACAGGGAACCCTCAAGAGCCCCCTGGGACCCCCTTAGGGCTTTCTAGGGCCATGGTAAGACCCTGGGGAACCCTCCAGAGCACCCTGGGTCCTCTTTAGTGCCTTCTAGTACACTTCTAGGGCCCCCAGGGACCTTCTAGAGCCCCCTGGTTACCCTTTGAGCCTTCTAGAACCCTTCTAGGAGCCCCAGGAACCCTCTAGAGCCCACTGGGACCCCCTTAGGGCCTTCTAGGACCCTTCTAGGACCACAAGGAACCCTCTAGAGCCCCCTGGGACTCCTTTAGGGCCTTCTAGGACAATTCTAGGGCCGCCAGGGTCCGTCTAGAGCCCCCGGGACCACTTTAGGGCCTTCTAGGACCCTTCTAGGACCACCAGGATCCCTCTAGAGCCCCCTAGGACTCACTTAGGGCCTTCTAGGACTCTTCTAGTACCCCCAGGGACCCTCTAGAGCCCCCTGGGACCCTTTTAGGGCCTTCTAGGACCCTCCTAGGACCCACGGGTACCCTCTAGAGCCCTCTGGGACCCTTCTAGGGCTTTCTTGGACCCTTTTAGAATCACCAGGAACCCTCCAGAGTCCCCTGGGACCCTTCTAGGGCTTTCTAGGACCCTTCTAGGACCACGAGGAACCCTCTAGAGCCCCCGGGACCATTTTAGGGCCTTCTAGGACCCTTCTAGGACCACGAGAAACCATCTATAGCTCTCTGGGACCCCTTTAGGGCGTTCTAGGACTCTTCTAGGGTCCCCAGAGACCGTCTAGAGCCCCCTGGGATGCCTTAGAGCCTTTGAGGACCCTTCTAGGACCACGAGGAACCCTCTAGAGCCCCCTGGGACCCCCTTAGGGCATTCTAGGACCCTTCTAGGGCCCCCAGGAACCCTCTAGAGCCCCCTGGGACCCACTTAGGGCCTTCTAAGACCCTTCTAGGACCACCAGGAGCCCTCTAGAGCCCTCTGGGACACCTTTTTGCACATTCTAGGACACTTCTAGTGCCCCCAGAGACCCTCTAGAGCTCCCTGGGAGTCTTTAGGGCCTACTAGGGCCCTTCTAGGATCACCAGGAACCCTCTAGAGCCCTCTGGGACCCACTTAGGGCCTTCTAGGACCCTTCTAGGACCACGAGGAACCCTCTAGAGCCCCCTGGGACCCCCTTAGGGCATTCTAGGACCCTTCTAGGGCCCCCAGGGACCCTCTAGAGCCCCCTGGGACCCCCTTAGGGCTTTCTAAGACCCTTCTAGGACCACCAGGAGCCCTCTATAGCCCTCTGGGACCCTCTTTGCGCCTTCTAGGACCCTTCTAGTGCCCCCAGGGACACTCTAGAGCCACCTGTGACTTCTTAGAGCCTACTAGGACCCTTCTAGGACCACGAGAAACCCTCTAGAGCCCCCTGGGACCTCCTTAGGTCCTTCGAGGACCGTTCTAGGGTCACCAGGAACCCTCTAGAGCCCTCTGGGACCCACTTAGGGCCTTCTAGGACCCTTCTAGGACCACGAGGAACTCTCTAGAGCCCCCTGAGACTTGCTTAAGGCCTTCTAGGACTCTTCTAGGACCACGAGAAACCATCTAGAGCCCCCTGGGACCCACTTAGGGCATTCTAGGTTCATTTTAAGACCCTGGGGAACCCTCTAGAGCCTCGTGGTACCACTTAGAGCCTTGTAGGACCCTTCTAGGACCAGAAGGAACCCTCTAGAGCCACCTGGGACCCCCTTAGGGCCTTCTAGGACAATTCTAGCGCCCCCAGGGACCCTCTAGAGCCCCCTGGGACACACTTAGGGCCTTCTAGGACCCTTCTAGGACACAGGGAACCCTCAAGAGCCCCCTGGGACCCCCTTAGGGCTTTCTAGGGCCATGGTAAGACCCTGGGGAACCCTCCAGAGCACCCTGGGTCCTCTTTAGTGCCTTCTAGTACCCTTCTAGGGCCCCCAGGGACCTTCTAGAGCCCCCTGGTTACCCTTTGAGCCTTCTAGAACCCTTCTAGGAGCCCCAGGAACCCTCTAGAGCCCGCTGGGACCCCCTTAGGGCCTTCTAGGACCCTTCTAGGACCACAAGGAACCCTCTAGAGCCCCCTGGGACCTCCTTAGGGCCTTCTAGGACAATTCTAGGGCCGCCAGGGTCCATCTAGAGCCCCCTGGGACCCCTTTAGGGCCTTCTAGGACCCTTCTAGGACCACCAGGATCCCTCTAGAGCCCCCTAGGACCCACTTAGGGCCTTCTAGGACTCTTCTAGTACCCCCAGGGACCCTCTAGAGCCCCCTGGGATCCTTTTAGGGCCTTCTAGGACCCTCCTAGGACCCACGGGTACCCTCTAGAGCCCTCTGGGACCCTTCTAGGCCTTTCTTGGACCCTTTTAGAATCACCAGGAACCCTCTAGAGCCCCCGGGACCCTTCTAGGGCCTTCTAGAACCCTTCTAGGACCACGAGAAACCATCTATAGCTCTCTGGGACCCCTTTAGGGCGTTCTAGGACTCTTCTAGGGTCCCCAGAGACCGTCTAGAGCCCCCTGGGATGCCTTAGAGCCTTCGAGGACCCTTCTAGGACCACGAGGAACCCTCTAGAGCCCCCTGGGACCCCCTTAGGGCATTCTAGGACCCTTCTAGGGCCCCCAGGGACCCTCTAGAGCCCCCTGGGACCCACTTAGGGCCTTCTAAGACCCTTCTAGGACCACCAGGAGCCCTCAATAGCTCTCTGGGACACCTTTTTGCACATTCTAGGACACTTCTAGTGCCCCCAGAGACCCTCTAGAGCTCCCTGGGAGTCTTTATGGCCTACTAGGACCCTTCTAGGATCACCAGGAACCCTCTAGAGCCCTCTGGGACCCACTTAGGGCCTTCTAGGACCCTTCTAGGACCACGAGGAACCCTCTAGAGCCCCCTGGGACCCACTTAGGGCATTCTAGGACCCTTCTAGGGCCCCCAGGGACCCTCTAGAGCCCCCTGGGACCCCCTTAGGGCTTTCTAAGTCCCTTCTAGGACCACCAGGAGCCCTCTATAGCCCTCTGGGACCCTCTTTGCGCCTTCTAGGACACTTCTAGTGCCCCCAGGGACACTCTAGAGCCCCCTGGGACTCCTTAGGGCCTACTAGGACCCTTCTAGGACCACGAGAAACCCTCTAGAGCCCCCTGGGACCTCCTTAGGTCCTTCTAGGACCGTTCTAGGGTCACCAGGAACCCTCTAGAGCCCTCTGGGACCCCCTTAGGGCCTTCTAGGACCCTTCTAGGACCACGAGGAACTCTCTAGAGCCCCCTGGGACTTGCTTAAGGCCTTCTAAGACTCTTCTAGGACCACGAGAAACCCTCAAGAGCCCCCTGGGACCCCCTTAGGGCTTTCTAGGGCCATGGTAAGACCCTGGGGAACCCTCCAGAGCACCCTGGGTCCTCTTTAGTGCCTTCTAGTACCCTTCTAGGGCCCCCAGGGACCTTCTAGAGCCCCCTGGTTACCCTTTGAGCCTTCTAGAACCCTTCTAGGAGCACCAGGAACCCTCTAGAGCCAGCTGGGACCCCCTTAGGGCCTTCTAGGACCCTTCTAGGACCACAAGGAACCCTCTAGAGCCCCCTGGGACCCCTTTAGGGCCTTCTAGGACAATTCTAGGGCCGCCAGGGTCCGTCTAGAGCCCCCTGGGACCCCTTTAGGGCCTTCTAGGACCACCAGGATCCCTCTAGAGCCCCCTAGGACCCACTTAGGGCCTTCTAGGACTCTTCTAGTACCCCCAGGGACCCTCTAGAACCCGCTGGGACCCTTTTAAGGCCTTCTAGGACCCTCCTAGGACACACGGGTACCCTCTAGAGCCCTCTGGGACCCTTCTAGGCCTTTCTTGGACCCTTTTAGAATCACCAGGAACCCTCCAGAGTCCCCTGGGACCCTTCTAGGGCTTTCTAGGACCCTTCTAGGACCACGAGGAACCCTCTGGATCTCCCTGGGGTCCCCTTAGGGCCTTCTAGGACCCTTCTAGGACCACAAGGAACCCTCTAGAGCCCTCTGTGACACATTTTGTGCCTTCTAGGAGACTTTTAGTGCCCCCTGGGACCCTCTAGAGCCCCCCTGTGACCCAATTAGGGCCTTCTAGGACAATTCTTGGGCCCCCAGGAACACTCTAGAGCCCTGTGGGACCCCTTAGTGCATTCTAGGACACTTCTAGGAGCCCCATGATCCTTCTAGAACCCTCTGGGACCCACTTAGGCCCTTCTAGGACCCTTCTAGGACCACCAGGAACCTTCTAAAGCCCTCTGGGACCCCCTTAAAGCCTTCTAGGACCCTTCTAGTGTTCCCAGGAACCCTCTAGAGCCCCCTGGGACCCCTTTATGGCCTTCTAAGACCCTTCTAGGACCACAAGAAACGCTCTAGAGCCCCCAGGGACTCGCTTAGGGCCTTCTAGGACCCTTCTAGGATCACCAGGATCCCTTTAGAGCCTTCTGGGACCCACTTAGGTCCTTCTAGTACCGTTCTAGGACCACGAGAAACTCTCTATAGCCCCCTGGGACGCCCTTAGGGCCTTCTAGGACCCTTCTAGGACCACGAGAAACCATCTAGAGCTCCCTGGGAACCCCTTACGGCCTTCTAGGATCATTGTAAGACCCCGGGGAACCGTCTAGAGCTCCCTGGGACCTCTTTAGGCCCTTCTAGGGCCCTTCTAGGACCACCAGGGACACTCTAGAGCCCTCTGGGACCCCCTTAGGGCCTTCTAGGACCATTCAAGTGCCCCCAGGGACCCTCTAGAGCCCCCTGGGACCCCTTTAGGGCCTTCTAGGACCCTTCTAGGGCCACCAGGGACACTCTAAAGCCCCCTGGGACCCCCTTAGGGCCTGCTAGGTGTCTTCTACGACCACGAGGAACCATCTAGAACCCCCTGAGACCACTTAGGACCTTCTAGGACAATTGTATGACCCCAGGGAACCCCCTAGAGTCGTCTGGGACCCCCTTAGGGCCTACTAGGACCATTGTAAGACCCCAGGGAAGACTCTAGAGTCCCCTAGGACTCCTTAAGGCCTTCTAGGACCCTTCTAGGACCACGAGAAACCCTCTAGAGCCCCCAGGGACTCCCTTAGGGCCTTCTAGGACCCTTCTAGGATCACCAGGAACCCTCTAGAGCCATCTGGGACCCACTTAGGACCTTCTAGGACCCTTCTAGGACCACGAGAAACCATCCAGAGCCCCCTGGGACTCCTTAGAGCCTTCTAGGACCCTTCTAGGAGTCCCTGAATCCCTCTAGAGCCCCATGGGACCCACTTAGGTCCTTCTAGGACACTTCAAACACCACCAGCATCCCTCTAGAGCTCACTGGGAAGCATTTAGGGCCTTCTAAGACCCTTCTAGGACCACGAGGAACCCTCTAGAGCCCCCTGGGACCATTTTAGGGCCTTCTAGATCCCTTCTAGGACCACTAGGAACCATGTAGACCCCCTGGGACAATTTAGGACCTTCTAGGACCATTGTAAGACCATGGGGATCCCTGTAGAGCCCTCTGGGACCCCCTTAGGACCTTCTAGGACCCTTCTAGGACCACCAGGATCCCTCTAGAACCCCCTGGAACCACCTTAGGGCCTTCTAAAACCCTTCTAGGACCTTGAGGAACCCTCTAGAGCTCTTTGGGACCCCTATAGAAGGGTCTGGAGGCCTTCAGAAGGGTCTGGATGGGCTCTAGAAAGTTCTGGGGTCCTTCAGAATGGCCCTGGGGGGATCTAGAAGGGTCTGGAGGCCTTCAGAAGGGTCCTGAGTGGCTCTAGAAGGGTCTGGGGGCCTTCAGAAGGGCCCTGGGGGGATCTAGAAGGGTCTGGAGGCCTTCCGAAGGGTCCTGAGCGGCTCTAGAATGGTCTGGGGGCATTCAGAAGGGTCTGGATGGGCTCTAGAAGGGTCTGGGGTCCTTCAGAATGGCCCTGGGGGGATCTAGAATGGTCTGGAAGCCATCAGAAGGGCCCTGAGTGGCTCTAGAACCATCTGGGGGCATTCAGAATGGCCCAGGGGAACTAGAAGGGTCTGGAGACCTTCAGAAGCGTCCTGAGCGGCTCTAGAAAGGTCTGGGGGCCGTCAGAAGGGCCGTGGGTGGGCTCTAGAAGGGTCTGGGGGCCTTCAGAAGGGCCCTGGGTGGGCTCTAGAAGGGTCTGCAGGCCTTCAGAAGGGTCCTGAGGGGCTCTAGAAGGGTCCAACTTGGATCTCAAACGGTCTAGGGCCTTCAGATTGGTCCTGGGGGGCTCTAGAAGGGTCTTGGAACCTTCATAAAGGTCCTGACTGGCTCTAGAAGGGTTCTGAGGGGCTCTAGAAGGGTCTGGGGGCATTCAGAAGGGTCCTGAGGGGCTCTAGAAGGGTCTGGGAGCCTTTCGAAGGGTCCTCGGGGGCTCTAGAAAGTCATAGAAGGGTCTTAGAAGGCCCTAACAGCGTCCCAGGGTGCTCCAGAGGGTTTCCAGAAGTCTTAGAAGAGTCCTACAAGGACCTAAGGAGGTCCCAGGGGGCTCCAGAGGCTTCCTGGTGACTCTAGAAGGGTCCTTGAAAGCCCTAAGTGGGTCCCAGGTGGATCTAGCGGGTACCTGTGGGTTCTAGAAGGTTCTTAGAAGGTCGTAAAGGGGGTCCCAGGGGGCTCTAGAGGGTTCCTGGTGGTCCTAGAAGGTTCCTAGAAGGTCCTAAGGGGGTCCCAGAGCGCTCTAGAGGTATCCTCGTGGTCGTAGAAGGTTCCTATAAGGTTCTAAGGGGGTCTCAGGGGGCTCTAGATGGTTCCTCATGGCCCTAGGAGGGTCCTAGAAAGCCCTAAGCGGGTCCCAGGAGGCTCTAGAGGGTTCCTGGTGACTCTAGAAGGGTCCCAGTAAGCCCTAGAAAGGTCCCAGGGGGCTCTAGAGGGTTCCTGGAGACCCTAGAAGAGTCCCAGAAAGCCCTAGAAGGGTCCCACGGGGCTCTAGAGGGTTCTCGTGGGTCCTAGAAGGGTTCTAGAAGGCCCTAAGGGTGCCCAGAGGACTCCAGAGGATTCTTCGTGGTCCTAGAAGAGCTCTAGAAGGCACTAAATAGGTCCAAGGTTGCTCTAGAGGGTTCCTCGTGGTCTTAGATGCGTCCGAGAAGGCCCTAAGGGGTCCCAGGGGGCTCTAGAGGGTCCTTGGGGCACTAGAAGGGTCCTAGAAGGCATTAAGTGGGTCTCAGGTGGCTCTAGGGGTTTCCTCGTTGTCCTAGAAGGGTCCTAGGAGGCCCTAAGTGGGTCCCAGGGGGCTCTAGAGGGTTTCATGTGTTCCTAGAATAACCCAGAAGGCCCTAAGGAGGTCCCAGGTGGCTCTAGATGGTTTCTCGTGGTCCTAGAAGGGTCATAGAAAGCACTAAGGGGGTCCTAGGGAGCTCTAGAGGGTTCCTCGTGGTGCTAGAATGTACCTAGAAGGCTCTAAGGGGGTCCCAAAGAGCTCTAGAGGGTTCTTCGAGGTCTTAGAAGCATCTGAGAAGGCCCTAAGGGGGTTCCAGGGGACTCTAGAAGGTCCCTGGGGGCCTTAGAAAGGTCCTAGAAGGCCCTAAGAAGGTCCCAGGTGCCTCTAGAGAGTTCCTCGTGGTCTTAGAAGGGTTCTAGAAGGCCCTATGTGGTCCCAGGGGGCTCTAGAGGGTCCCTGGGACACTAGAAGTGTCCTAGAAGGCCGTAAGTGGGTCTCAGGGTGCTCTAGGGGGTTCCTCGTTGTCCTAGAAGTGTCCTAGGAGGCCCTAAGTGGGTCCCAGGGGGCTCTAGAGGGCTCCTGGTGACTCTAGAAGTCTCCTATAAAGCTCTAGAAGGGTCCCAGGGGGCTCTAGAAGGTACATGGTGACACTAGACGGGTCCTAGAAAGACCTAGAATGGTCCCAGAGGGCTCTAGAGGGTTCCCTTGGGTCCTAGAAGCGTCCTAGAAGGCCCTAAAGGGGTCCCAGGGGGCTCTAGATGGTTCCTCGTGGTCTTAAAAGGGTCTTAGAAGGCCCTAAATGGGTCCCAGGGGGCTCTAGAGGGTTCCTCGTGTTTCTAAAAGGGTCCTATAAGGCCCTAAGGGGGTCCCAGGGGTCTCTAGAGGGTTTCTCGTGGTCCTAGAATGGTCCTAGAAGACACTAAGGGGGTCCCAGGGGGTTCTACATGGTTTCTCGTGGTCCTAGAAGGCACCTAGAAGGGTCTAAGTGGGTCCCAGGGGGGTCTAGAGGGTTTCTCGTGGTCCTTGAAGGGTCCTAGACGGTCCTAAAGTGGTCCGAGGGAGTTCTAGAGGGTTCCTGGTTACTCTAGAAGTGTCCTAGAAAGCCCTAGAAGGGTCCAATGGGGCTCTAGAGGGTTCCCTGTGGTCCTTGAAGGGTCCTAGAAGGCCCTAAAATGGTCCCAGGGGGTTCTAGAGGGTTCCTGGTACTCCTAGAAGAGTCCTATAAGGATCCATGCGGTCCCAGGGGGCTCTAGAGGGTCCCTGGGGACCCTAGAAGGGTCCTAGAAGGCCCTAAAGGGGACCCAGGGGGCTCTAGAGTGTTCGCCGGTGACTTACAATGGTCCTAGAAGGCCCTAAGGGGGTACTAGGGGGCTCTAGGTTGTTTCTCATGGTCCTAGAAGGGCACTAGAAGGACCTAAAGTGGTTCCAGGGGGCTTTAGAGTGTTCCCCGGGGTCTTACCATGGTCCTAGAAGGCCCTAAGTGGGTCCCAGGGGGCTCTAGAGGGTTTCTCGTGGTCCTAGAAGGGTCCTAGAAGGCCCTAAACTGGTCCCAGGGGGCTGTAGATTGTTTCTCATGGTCCTAGAAGGGTCCTAGAAGTCCCTAAAGGGGTCCCGGGGGGCTCTAGAGGGTTCCTTGTGGCCCTAGAAGGGTCTTAGAAGGCCCTAAGTGTGCCCAGAGGACTCCAGAGGATTCTTCGTGGTCCTAGAAGAGCTCTAGAAGGCACTAAATGGGTCCAAGGTTGCTCTACAGGGTTCCTCGTGGTCTTAGAAGGGTCCTAGAAGGCTCTAAGGGGTCCCAGTGGGCTCTAGAGGGTCCCTGGGGGTCCAAGAAGGGTCGTAGAAGGCCCTAAGGAGGTCCCAGGGGTCTCTAGAGGGTTTCCCAGGGACTTACAATGATCCTAGGTGGCCCTACGGGGGTCCCAGGTGTCTCTAGAGGGTTTCTCGTGGTCCTAGAAGGGTCCTAGAAGGCCCTAAGGGGGTCCTAGGGGAATCTAGAGGGTTCCTGGAGACCCTAGAAGAGTCCCAGAAAGCCCTAGAAATTTCCCAGGGGGTTCTAGATGGTTCCTTGTAGTTCTAGAAGTGTTCTAGAAGGCCTTTAATGGGTCCCATGGGGCTCTAGAGGGTTCCTCGTGGTCCTAGAATGGTCCTAGAATGCCCCAAGGGGTTCCCAGGGGGCTCTAGAGGGTTCCTGGGGCTCCTAGAAGGGTCCTAGAAGGCTCTAAGGGGGTCCCAGGGTTCTCTAGAAGGTCCCTGGGGGCACTAGAAGGGTCCTAGAAGGCACTAAATCGGTCCCAAGGGGCTCTAGAGGGTTCCCCGTCATCTTACAATGGTCCTACATGGCCCTAAGTTGTCCCAGGAGGCTCTAGAGGGTTCCATGTGTTCCTAGAATAACCCAGAAGGCCCTAAGGAGGTCCCAGGTGGCTCTAGATGGTTTCTCGTTGTCCTAGAAGGGTCATAGAAGGCTCTAAGGGGGTCCTAGGGAGCTCTAGAGGGTTCCTCGTGGTGCTAGAATGTACCTAGAAGGCTCTAAGGGGGTCCCAGGTGGCTCTAGAGGGTTCTTTGTGGTCTTAGAAGCGTCCGAGAAGGCCCTAAGTGGGTCCCAGAGGGCTCTAGAAGGTCCCTGGGGGCCCTAGAAATGTCCTAGAAGGCCCTAAGGAGGTCCCAGGTGTCTTAGAGAGTTTCTCGTGGTCTTAGAAGGGTTCTAGAAGGCCCTAAGGGGTCCCAGGGGGCTCTAGAGGGTCCCTGGGACACTAGAAGTGTCCTAGAAGGCCCTAAGTTGGTTTCAGGGTGCTCTAGGGGCTTCCTCATGTCCTAGAATTGTCCTAGGGGGCCCTAAGTGGGTCCCAGGGGGCTCTAGAGGGCTCCTGGTGACTCTAGAAGTCTCCTATAAAGCTCTAGAAGGGTCCCAGAAGGCTCTAGAGGGTTCCTGGTGACACTAGAAGGGTCCTAGAAAGACCTAGAATGGTCCCAGAGGGCTCTAGAGGGTTCCCGAGGGTCCTAGAAGGGTCCTAGAAGGCCCTAAAGGGGTCCCAAGTGGGTCTAGATGGTTCCTCGTGGTCCTAAAAGGGTCTTAGAAGGTCCTAAATGGGACCCAGGGGGCTCTAGAGGGTCCTTCGTGGTCTTAGAAGCGTCCGAGAAGGCCCTAAGGGTTTCCCAGGGGGCTCTAGAAGGTCCCTGGGGGCCCTAGAATGGTCCTAGAAGGCCCTAAGGAGGTCCCAGGGGGCTCTAGAGGGTTCCTGGTGGTCCTAGAAGGATTCTAGAAGGCCCTAAGTGGTTCCCAGAGGGCTCTAGAGGGTTTCTCGTTGTCCTAGAAGGGTCCTAGGAGGCCCTAAATGGGGCCCAGGGAGCTCTAGACGGTTCCTCGTGGTCCTAGGAGGATCCTAGAAGGACCTAAGTGGTTCCCAGAGGGCTCTGGATGGTTTCTTGTGGTCTTAGAATGGACCTAGAAGGCCCTAAAGTGGTCCCAGTGAACTCTAGAGGGTTCCTGGGGTTCCTAGAAGGGCCCTAGAAAGGTCTAAGAGGTTCCAGGGGGCTCTAGAGGGTCTCCGGGCGCCCTAGAATAGTCCTAGAAGGCCCTAAAGGGGTCCCAGGGGGCTCTAGAGCGTTCCCCGGGGTCTTACCATGGTCCTAGAAGGCCCTAAGTGGGTCCCAGGGGTCTCTAGAAGGTTTCTCGTGGTCCTAGAAGGGTCCTAGAAAGTCCTAAAGGGGTCCAAGGGAGCTTTAGAGGGTTCCTGGTGAATCTAGAAGTGTCCTAGAAAGCCCTAGAAGGGTCCCAGGGGGCTCTAGAGGTTTCCCTGTGGTCCTAGAAGGGTCCTAGGAGACCCTAAAGTGGTCCCAGGGGGCTCTAGATGGCTCCTGGTGCTCCTAGAAGGGTCCTAGAAGGCTCTAAGCTGTCCCAGGGGACTCTAGAGGGTACCTAGAGGGCCTAGAAGTGACCTAGAAGGCCCTAAAGGGGTCCCAGGGGGCTCTAGATGGTGCCTGTGGGTCCTAGAAGGGTCTTAGAAGGCCCTAAGGTGGTCCCAGGGGGCTCTAGAGGGTTCCTCGTGGTCCTAGAAGGGTTCTACAAAGCCCTAAGGGGTCCCAGTGGGCTCTAGAGGGTTCCTGGTGGTTTTAGAAGGCTCCCAGGGGTCTTTAGAGGGTCCCTGGAGGCCCTAGAAGTATCCTAGAAGGCACTAAAGGGGACCCAGGGGGCTCTAGAGTGTTCCCCGTGGTCTTACAATCCTCCTAGAAGGCCCTAAGGGGGTACCAGGGGTCTCTAGGTTGTTTCTCGTGGTCCTAAAAGGGTCCTAGAAGGCCCTAAAGTGGTCCCAGGGGGCTCTAGAGGGTTCCTGGTGGTCCTAGAAGGGTCCTAGAAGGCACTAAAGGGGTCCCAGGGGTCTCTAGAAGGTTCCCAGGGGTCTTACAATGATCCTAGAAGGCTCTAAGTGGGTCCCATGGGGCTCTAGATGGTTTCTCGTGGTCCTAGAAGGGTCCTAGAAGGCCCTAAAGGGGTCCCAGGGGGCTCTAGATTGTTTCTCGAGGTCCTAGAAGCGTCCTAGAAGGCCGTAAGTGCGTCCCAGGGGGCTCTAGAGGGTTCCTGGTGGTCCTAGAAGGATTCTAGAAGGCCCTAAGTGCTTCTCAGAGGGCTCTAGAGGGTTCCTCGTGGTCCTAGAAGGGTCTTAGAAGGCCATAATAGGGTCCCAGGGTGCTCTAGAGGTCTTTAGTATGGATCTGGGGGGCTCTAGAAGGGTCTGGGCGCTTTTCGAATGGATGTGAGAAGCTCTAGAAGGGTTCAGGGTCTTTTTGAATCTCCCTGGGGGGCTCTAGAAGGGTCTGGGGGCTTTTAGAATTGTCCAGATGGGCTCTAGAAGGGTCTAGGGTCCTTTAGAATGGGTCTGGGGTGCTCTAGAAGGGTCTGGGGTCTTTTAAAATGGACGTGAGAAGATCTAGATGGGTCCAGGGGCCTTTAGAATGTCGCTGAGGGCCTCTAGAAGGGTCTGGGGTCCTCTAGAAGGGACGTGAGATGCTCTAGAAGGGTCCAGGGTCCTTTAGAAGGTCTCTGGCGTCTCTAGAAGGGTCTGGAGGCTTCTAGAAGGGATGTGAGAAGCTCTAGAAGGGTCCAGGGGCCTTTAGAACGTCTCTGGGGGGCTCTAGAAGGGTCTGGGGGCCTTTAGAAAGGACGTGAGAATCTCTAGAAGGGTCCAGGGGCCTTTAGAACGTCTCTGGGGGGCTCTAGTGGGATCTGGGGTCTTTTAGAAGGACTCTGGGGCCCTCTAGAAGGGTCTAGGGTCCATTAGAATGGGTCTGGGAGGATTTAGAAGGGTCTAGATGCCTTTAGAACGTCTCTGGGGGGTCTAGAAGGGTCTGGGGTCTTTTAGAAGCGACGTGAGAAGCTCTAGAAGGGTCCAGGGGCCTTTAGAAGGTCTCTGGGGGGCTCTAGAAGGGTCTGTGGGCATTTAGAAGGGATGTGAGTGGCTGTAGAAGGGTCTGGGCGCCTTTAGAAGGTCTCTGGGGGGCTCTAGAAAGGTCTGGGTTCTTTTAGAAGGGACGTGAGAAGCTCTAGAAGGGTCCAAGGACCTTTAAAATAGTTCTGGGGGCTCTAGAGGAGTCTGGAGGCTGTTAGAATGGTCCAGATGGGCTCTAGAATGGCCTGGTCGCTTTTAGAAGGTCTCTGGGGGGCTCTCGAAGGGTCTGGGGTCTTTTAGAAGGGACGTGAGAAGCTCTAGAAGGGTCCAGGGGCCTTTAGAAGGTCTCTGGGGGGCACTCAAAGGGTCTGGGGGCTTTTAGAAGGGACGTGAGAAGCTCTGGAAGGGTCCAGGGGCCTTTAGAAGGGCTCTGGGGAGTCTGGAATGGTCTGGGGGCCTTTAGAATGGTCCAGAAGGGCTCTAGAATGGTCTTGGCACTTTTAGAAGGGCCCCGGTGGGTGCTAGAATGGTCTGGGGTCTTTTAGAATGGACGTCAGGTGCTCTAGAAGGGTCTGGGGGCTTTTAGAAGGGTCCAGTGGAGCTCTAGGAGGGTCTGGGGGCCTTTAGAAGGGCTCTGGCGGTCTTTAGAGACATCTGGGGGCCTTTAGAAGGACTCTGGGGGCCTCTAGAAGGGTCTAGAGGCCTTTAGATTTGTCTAGAGGGGCTCTAGAAGGACTAATCCCCTAACCCTAACACTTAACCCTAACCCCCTATCCCCAACCCTGACCCTAACCGGATAACCATAACCCTAATCCCTATCCCCCTAACCCTAATCCCTAACACCCTAACCCTAACCCTAATCCCTTACACCCTAACCCTAACCCCGTAACCCTAAGCACATAACACTAAACCCTAACCCTAACCCTAACCTTAACTCCTAACCCTAACCCTCACCCTAAACCCTAACCATAACCCTAACCCTAACCCAACCCTGACCCTAACCCTAACCACAAACCCTAACCCCTAACCCTAACTCTAACGCTAACCCTAAGCCTAATGACCCTAAATTCTAACCCTCACCCTAACCCCTAACCATAACCATAACCCTAACCATAACCCTAACCCTTATGACCCTAACCCTAACCTTAACCCTAATCTAACCCTAACCTAACCCTAACCCTAACCACTAAGCCTAACCCTAACCCCTAACCCTAAGCCTAAACCCTAACCCTAAACCCTAACCCTAACCCTAAACCTAACCCTAAACCTAACCCTAACCCTAACCCTAATGACCCTAACCCTAACCCTAACCCTAATGACCCTAACGCTAACCCTAAACCCTAACCCTAACCCTAACCCTAAACCTAACCCCTAACCCCTAACCCTAATGACCCTAACATTAACCCTAACCCAACACTAACCCTAACACTAACCCTAACCCTAACCCTAACCCTAACCCTAAACCCTAACCCTAACCCCTAACTCCTAACCCTAACCCTAATGACCCTAACCCTAACCCTAAACCTAACCATAAACCCTAACCCTAACCCTAACACTAACCCTAACCCCAACCCCTAACCCTAACCCCTAACCCCTAACCCTAACCCCTAACTCTAACCCCTAACCCCTAACCCTAAACCCTAACTCTAACCATAACCCCTAACCCCTTACCCTATCCCTAATGACCCTAACCCTAACACTAACCCCTAACTTCTAGAGCTTCTCACGTCCCTTCTAAAAGCCCCTGGACCCTTCTAGAGCCCCCTGGGTCCCTTCTAAAAGTGCCAAGACCCTTCTAGAGCCCATCTGGACAATTCTAAAGGCCCCCAGATCCCTCTGGACCCCCCAGAGACCTTCTAAAGGCCCCTGGACCCTTCTAGAGCTTCTCACGTCCCTTCTAAAAGCCCCCAGACCCTTCTAGAGCCCCCCAGAGACATTATAAAGGCACCTGGACCCTTCTAGAGCTTCTCATGACCCTTTTAAAAGCCCCCAGACCCATCTAGAGCCCCCCAGAGACATTCTAAAGGCACCTGGACCCTTCAAGAGCTTCTCACGCCCATTCTAAAAGAACCCAGACCCTTCTAGAGCCCCCCAGAGAGCTTCAAAAAGACCCTGAACCCTTCTAGAGCTTCTTACATCCCTTCTAAAAGCCCCCAGACCCTTCTAGAGCCCCCCAGATCCAATCTAAAGATATCTAGAGCCCCCTGGGACCCCTTTACGGCCTTCTAAGACCCTTCTAGGACCACGAGGAGCCATCTAGAGCCCCCTGGGACCCCTTAAGGCCTTCTAGGACCCATCTAGGACCACGAGAATCCCTCTAGAGCCCCCTGGGACCTCTTTAGGGCCTTCTTGGACCCTTCTAGGGCCCCCCAGGGACCCTCTAGAACCAACTGGGACCCACTTGGGGCCTTCTAGGACCCTTCTAGGACCACGAGAAACCCTCTAGAGCCACCTGGGACTCCCGTAGGGCCTTCTAGGATCATTGTAAGCCCCCAGGGAACCCTCTAGAGCCCTCTGGGACCCTTCTAGGGCTTTCTAGGACCCTTTTAGAATCACCAGGAACCCTCTAGAGCACCCTGGGACCCTTCTAGGGCTTTCTTGGACACTTTTAGAGTCACCAGGAACCCTCTAGAGCCCCCTGGGACCCCTCTAGGACCACGAGAAACCCTCTAGAGCTCCCTGGGACCCACTTAGTGCCTTCTAGGACGCTTCTAGGGACACCAGAGACCCTCTAGAGCCCCCTGGGACACACTTAGGGCCTTCTAGGACCCTTCTAGGACCACGAGGAACCCTCTAGAGCCCCCTGAGACCCGCTTAGGACCTTCTAGGACCCTTCTATGACCATGAGGAACCCTCTAGAGCCACCTAGGACCCCCTTAGGGCCTTCTAGAACCCTTCTTGGACCCCCAAGGACACTCTAGAGCCCACTGGCCCCCCTTAGGGCCTTCTAGGACCCTTCTAGGACCACGAGAAACAATCTAGAGCCCCCTGGGACCCCCTTAGGGCCAACTAGGACCAGTGTAAGACCCTGGGGAACCCTCTAGAGCCCCCTGGGTCCCCTTTAGGGCCTTCTAGGACCCTTCTAGGGACCCCAGGGACCCTCTAGAGCCCACTGGGACTGCCTTAGGGCCTACTAGGACCCTTCTAGGACTATGAGGAACCCTCTAGAGCCCCCTGGGACACACTTAGGGCCATCTAGGACCCTTCTAGGACCCACGGGAACCATCTAGAGCCCCGTGGGACCCCCTTCGGGCCTTCTAGGACACTTCTAAGTCCTCCAGGGACCCTCTAGAGCCCCCTGGGACCGCTTAGAGCCTTCTAGGACCCTTCTAGGACCTGTGGGTACCCTCTAGAGCCCCCTGGGACCCTTCTAGGGCTTTCTAGGACACGTCTAGAGTCACCAGAAACCCTCTAGAGATCCCTTGGACCCCTTAAGGGCCTTCTAGGACCCTTCTAGGACCACGAGAAAACTTCCAGAGCCCCCTGGGACCCACTTAGGGCCTTCTAGGACCATTTTAAGACCCCGGGGAACCCTGTAGAGCCCCCTGGGACCCCCTTAGGGCCTTCTAAGACCATTTTAAGATATCGGGTAACCCTCTAGAGCCCCCTGGGACCCCCTTAGGGCCTTCTAGGACCATGGTAAGACCCCGGGGAACCCTCCAGAGCACCCTGGGTCCTCTTTAGTGCCTTCTAGTACCCTTCTAGGGCCCCCAGAGACCTTCTAGAGCCCCCTGGTTACACTTTGAGCCTTCTAGAACCCTTCTAGGAGCCCCAGGAACCCTCTAGAGCTTCCTGAGACCCCCTTAGGGCCTTCTAGGACCCTTCTAGGACGGCGAGGAACCCTCTAGAGCCCTCTGGGACCCCCTTAGGGCCTTCTAGGGCCCTTCTAGTGCAGGCAGGGACCCTCTAGAGCCCCCTGGGACCCACTCAGGGCCTTCTAGGACCATTTTAAGACTCTCTGGAACCATCTAGAGCCCCCTGGGAAAACTTAGAGCATTCTAGGACCCTTCTAGGACCCCAGGAATATTCTAGAACCCCCTGGGACCACCTTAGGGCCTTCTAGTACCGTTCTAGGTCCACCAGGAACCCTCTAGAGCCCCCTGTGACCCCCTTAGGGCCTTCTAGGACCCTTCTCGGACCACCAGGAACCCTCTAGAGCCCCCTGTGACACTCTTAGGGCCTTCTAGGACTCTTCTAGGACCACGAGGAAACCATCTAGAGCCCCCTGGGTCCCGCTTAGGGCCTTCTAGGACCATGGTAAGACCCCGGGGAACCCTCTAGAGCACCCTGGGTCCTCTATACAGCCTTCTAGGACCCTTCTAGGACCACCAGGATCCCTCTAGAGCCCCCTGGGACCCACTTAGGGCCATCTAGGGGTCTTCTAGGACCACGAGTAACCATCTAGAGACCCGTGGGATGACTTAAGGGCCTTCTAGGGGTCTTCTAGGGCCACGAGTAACCATCTAGAGACATGTGGGACCACTTAAGGGCCTTCTTGGACACTTCTTGGTCCACAAGAGACCCTCTAGAGCCCCCTGGGACCCCTTAGAGCCTTCTAGGTCCATTCTATGAGCCCCAGGAAACACATAGAGCCCCCTGGGACACCTTTAGGGCCTTCTAGGACCCTTCTAGGACCACCAGGCGCCCTCTAGAGCCCCCTAGGACCCACTTAGGGCCTTCTAGGACTCTTCTAGTACCCCCAGGGACCCTCTAGAGCCACCTGGGACCCTTTTAGGGCCTTCTAGGACCCTCCTAGGACCCACGGGTACCCTCTAGAGCCCTCTGGGACCCTTCTAGGGCTTTCTTGGACCCTTTTAGAATCACCAGGAACCCTCCAGAGTCCCCTGGGACCCTTCTAGGGCTTTCTAGGACCCTTCTAGGACAACGAGGAACCCTCTAGAGCCCCCTGGGACCCCCTTAGGGCATTCTAGGACCCTTCTAGGGCCCCCAGAGACCCTCTAGAGCTCCATGGGAGTCTTTAGAGCCTTCTAGGACCCTTCTAGGACCACGAAGAACCCTCTAGAGCCCCCTGGGACCCCCTTAGGGCATTCTAGGACCCTTCTAGGGCCCCCAGGGACCCTCTAGAGCCCCCTGGGACCCCCTTAGGGCTTTCTAGGGCCATGGTAAGACCCTGGGGAACCCTCCAGAGCACCCTGGGTCCTCTTTAGTGCCTTCTAGTACCCTTCTAGGGCCCCCAGGGACCTTCTAGAGCCCCCTGGTTACCCTTTGAGCCTTCTAGAACCCTTCTAGGAGCCCCAGGAACCCTCTAGAGCCCGCTGGGACCCCCTTAGGGCCTTCTAGGACCCTCCTAGGACCACAAGGAATCCTCTAGAGCCCCCTGGGACCCCTTTAGGGCCTTCTAGGACAATTCTAGGGCCGCCAGGAACACTCCAGAGTCCCCTGGGACCCTTCTAGGGCTTTCTAGGACCCTTCTAGGACTACGAGGAACCCTCTAGAGCCCCCTGGGACCATTTTAGGGCCTTCTAGGACCCTTCTAGGACCACGAGAAACCATCTATAGCTCTCTGGGACCCCTTTAGGGCGTTCTAGGACTCTTCTAGTGTCCCCAGAGACCGTCTAGAGCCCCCTGGGATGACTTAGAGCCTTCGAGGACCCTTCTAGGACAACGAGGAACCCTCTAGAGCCCACTGGGACCCCTTTAGGGCCTTCTAGGACAATTCTAGGGCCGCCAGGGTCCCTCGAGAGCCCCCTGGGACCCCTTTACGGCCTTCTAGGACCCTTCTAGGACCACCAGGAGCCCTCTAGAGCCCCCTAGGACCCACTTAGGGCCTTCTAGGACTCTTCTAGTACCCCCAGGGACCCTCTAGAGCCCGCTGGGACCCCCTTAGGGCCTTCTAGGACAATTCTAGGGCCGCCAGTGTCCGTCTAGAGCCCCCTGGGACCGCTTTAGGGCCTTCTAGGACCCTTCTAGGACCACCAGGAGCCCTCTAGAGCCCCCTAGGACCCACTTAGGGCCTTCTAGGACTCTTCTAGTACTCCCAGGGACCCTCTAGAGCCCCCTGGGACCCTTTTAGGGCCTTCTAGGACCCTCCTAGGACCCACGGGTACCCTCTAGAGCCGTCTGGGACCCTTCTAGGGCTTTCTTGGACCCTTTTAGAATAACCAGGAACCCTCCAGAGTCCCCGGGACCCTTCTAGGGCTTTCTAGGACCCTTCTAGGACCACAAGGAACCCTCTAGAGCCCCCTGGGACCATTTTAGGGCCTTCTAGGACCCTTCTAGGACCACGAGAAACCATCTATAGCTCTCTGGGACCCCTTTAGGGCGTTCTAGGACTCTTCTAGGGTCCCCAGAGACCGTCTAGAGCCCCCTGGGATGCCTTAGAGCCTTCGAGGACCCTTCTAGGACCACGAGGAACCGTCTAAAGCCCCCTGGGACCCCCTTAGGGCATTCTAGGACCCTTCTAGGGCCCCCAGGGACCCTCTAGAGCCCCCTGGGACCCACTTAGGGCATTCTAAGACCCTTCTAGGACCACCAGGAGCCCTCTATAGCCCTCTGGGACACCTTTTTGCACATTCTAGGACACTTCTAGTGCCCCCAGAGACCCTCTAGAGCTCCCTGGGAGTCTTTAGGGCCTACTAGGACCCTTCTAGGATCACCAGGAACCCTCTAGAGCCCTCTGGGACCCACTTAGGGCCTTCTAGGACCCTTCTAGGACCACGAGGAACCCTCTAGAGCCCCCTGGGACTTGCTTAAGGCCTTCTAGAACCCTTCTAGGACCAGGAGAAACACTCTACAGCCCCCTGGGACTCCCTTAGGGCCTTCTAGGATCATTATAAGACCCTGGGGAACCCTCAAGAGCCTCGTGGGACCCCTTAGAGCCTTCTAGGACCCTTCTAGGACCACGAGGATCCCTCTAGAGCCCCCTGGGACACCTTAGGGCCTTCTAGGGCTCTTCTAGCGCCCCCAGTGACCCTCTAGACCCCCCTGGAACTTGCTTAAGTCCTTCTAGAACCCTTCTAGGGCCACGAGGAACCCTCTAGAGCCCCCTGGGACCCCCTTAGGGCCTTCTAGGTCCATGGTAAAACCCCGGGGAACCCTCTAGAGCACCCTGGGTCCTATTTAAGGCCTTCTAGTACACTTCTAGGGCCCCCAGGGACCTTCTAGAGCCCCCTGGGTCCACTTAGGGCCTTTTAGGACCATTCTAGGACCAGGAGGAACCATCTAGAGCCCTCTGAGAACCCCTTAGGGCCTTCTAGGACCATTTTAAGTCTCCGGGGAACCATCTAGAGGCCCCTGAGACCCCTTAGAACATTCTAGGACCCTTCTATGACCACGAGGAACCTTCTAGAACCACCTGGGACCCCCTTAGGGCCGTCTAGGACCCTTCTTGGACCACCAGGAACCCTCTAGAGCCCCCTGTGACACTCTTAGGGCCTTCTAGGACTCTTCTAGGACCACGAGGAAACCATCTAGAGCCCCCTGGGTCCCGCTTAGGGCCTTCTAGGACCATGGTAAGACCCCGGGGAACCCTCTAGAGCACCCTGGGTCCTCTATACAGCCTTCTAGGACCCTTCTAGGACCACCAGGATCCCTCTAGAGCCCCCTGGGACCCACTTAGGGCCATCTAGGGGTCTTCTAGGACCACGAGTAACCATCTAGAGACCCGTGGGATGACTTAAGGGCCTTCTAGGGGTCTTCTAGGGCCACGAGTAACCATCTAGAGACATGTGGGACCACTTAAGGGCCTTCTTGGACACTTCTTGGTCCACAAGAGACCCTCTAGAGCCCCCTGGGACCCCTTAGAGCCTTCTAGGTCCATTCTATGAGCCCCAGGAAACACATAGAGCCCCCTGGGACACCTTTAGGGCCTTCTAGGACCCTTCTAGGACCACCAGGCGCCCTCTAGAGCCCCCTAGGACCCACTTAGGGCCTTCTAGGACTCTTCTAGTACCCCCAGGGACCCTCTAGAGCCACCTGGGACCCTTTTAGGGCCTTCTAGGACCCTCCTAGGACCCACGGGTACCCTCTAGAGCCCTCTGGGACCCTTCTAGGGCTTTCTTGGACCCTTTTAGAATCACCAGGAACCCTCCAGAGTCCCCTGGGACCCTTCTAGGGCTTTCTAGGACCCTTCTAGGAAAACGAGGAACCCTCTAGAGCCCCCTGGGACCCCCTTAGGGCATTCTAGGACCCTTCTAGGGCCCCCAGAGACCCTCTAGAGCTCCATGGGAGTCTTTAGAGCCTTCTAGGACCCTTCTAGGACCACGAAGAACCCTCTAGAGCCCCCTGGGACCCCCTTAGGGCATTCTAGGACCCTTCTAGGGCCCCCAGGGACCCTCTAGAGCCCCCTGGGACCCCCTTAGGGCTTTCTAGGGCCATGGTAAGACCCTGGGGAACCCTCCAGAGCACCCTGGGTCCTCTTTAGTGCCTTCTAGTACCCTTCTAGGGCCCCCAGGGACCTTCTAGAGCCCCCTGGTTACCCTTTGAGCCTTCTAGAACCCTTCTAGGAGCCCCAGGAACCCTCTAGAGCCCGCTGGGACCCCCTTAGGGCCTTCTAGGACCCTCCTAGGACCACAAGGAATCCTCTAGAGCCCCCTGGGACCCCTTTAGGGCCTTCTAGGACAATTCTAGGGCCGCCAGGAACACTCCAGAGTCCCCTGGGACCCTTCTAGGGCTTTCTAGGACCCTTCTAGGACTACGAGGAACCCTCTAGAGCCCCCTGGGACCATTTTAGGGCCTTCTAGGACCCTTCTAGGACCACGAGAAACCATCTATAGCTCTCTGGGACCCCTTTAGGGCGTTCTAGGACTCTTCTAGTGTCCCCAGAGACCGTCTAGAGCCCCCTGGGATGACTTAGAGCCTTCGAGGACCCTTCTAGGACAACGAGGAACCCTCTAGAGCCCACTGGGACCCCTTTAGGGCCTTCTAGGACAATTCTAGGGCCGCCAGGGTCCCTCGAGAGCCCCCTGGGACCCCTTTAGGGCCTTCTAGGACCCTTCTAGGACCACCAGGAGCCCTCTAGAGCCCCCTAGGACCCACTTAGGGCCTTCTAGGACTCTTCTAGTACCCCCAGGGACCCTCTAGAGCCCGCTGGGACCCCCTTAGGGCCTTCTAGGACAATTCTAGGGCCGCCAGGGTCCCTCTAGAGCCCCCTGGGACCGCTTTAGGGCCTTCTAGGACCCTTCTAGGACCACCAGGAGCCCTCTAGAGCCCCCTAGGACCCACTTAGGGCCTTCTAGGACTCTTCTAGTACTCCCAGGGACCCTCTAGAGCCCCCTGGGACCCTTTTAGGGCCTTCTAGGACCCTCCTAGGACCCACGGGTACCCTCTAGAGCCGTCTGGGACCCTTCTAGGGCTTTCTTGGACCCTTTTAGAATAACCAGGAACCCTCCAGAGTCCCCGGGACCCTTCTAGGGCTTTCTAGGACCCTTCTAGGACGACAAGGAACCCTCTAGAGCCCCCTGGGACCATTTTAGGGCCTTCTAGGACCCTTCTAGGACCACGAGAAACCATCTATAGCTCTCTGGGACCCCTTTAGGGCGTTCTAGGACTCTTCTAGGGTCCCCAGAGACCGTCTAGAGCCCCCTGGGATGCCTTAGAGCCTTCGAGGACCCTTCTAGGACCACGAGGAACCCTCTAAAGCCCCCTGGGACCCCCTTAGGGCATTCTAGGACCCTTCTAGGGCCCCCAGGGACCCTCTAGAGCCCCCTGGGACCCACTTAGGGCATTCTAAGACCCTTCTAGGACCACCAGGAGCCCTCTATAGCCCTCTGGGACACCTTTTTGCACATTCTAGGACACTTCTAGTGCCCCCAGAGACCCTCTAGAGCTCCCTGGGAGTCTTTAGGGCCTACTAGGACCCTTCTAGGATCACCAGGAACCCTCTAGAGCCCTCTGGGACCCACTTAGGGCCTTCTAGGACCCTTCTAGGACCACGGGGAACCCTCTAGAGCCCCCTGGGACTTGCTTAAGGCCTTCTAGAACCCTTCTAGGACCAGGAGAAACACTCTACAGCCCCCTGGGACTCCCTTAGGGCCTTCTAGGATCATTATAAGACCCTGGGGAACCCTCAAGAGCCTCGTGGGACCCCTTAGAGCCTTCTAGGACCCTTCTAGGACCACGAGGATCCCTCTAGAGCCCCCTGGGACACCTTAGGGCCTTCTAGGGCTCTTCTAGCGCCCCCAGTGACCCTCTAGACCCCCCTGGAACTTGCTTAAGTCCTTCTAGAACCCTTCTAGGGCCACCAGGAACCCTCTAGAGCCCCCTGGGACCCCCTTAGGGCCTTCTAGGTCCATGGTAAAACCCCGGGGAACCCTCTAGAGCACCCTGGGTCCTATTTAAGGCCTTCTAGTACACTTCTAGGGCCCCCAGGGACCTTCTAGAGCCCCCTGGGTCCACTTAGGGCCTTTTAGGACCATTCTAGGACCAGGAGGAACCATCTAGAGCCCTCTGAGAACCCCTTAGGGCCTTCTAGGACCATTTTAAGTCTCCGGGGAACCATCTAGAGGCCCCTGAGACCCCTTAGAACATTCTAGGACCCTTCTATGACCACGAGGAACCTTCTAGAACCACCTGGGACCCCCTTAGGGCCGTCTAGGACCCTTCTTGGACCACCAGGAACCCTCTAGAGCCCCCTGGGACTTGCTTAAGGCCTTCTAGGACTCTTCTAGGACCACGAGGAAACCAGATAGAGCCCCCTGGGACACACTTAGGGCCTTCTAGGACCATGGTAAGACCCCGGGGAACCCTCTAGAGCACCCTGCATCCTCTTTAGGGCCTTCTAGTACACTTCTAGGGACCAAGGGACTTTCTAGAGTCCCCTGGTTCCCTTTAGAGCCTTCTAGAACCCTTCTAGGAGCCCCAGGAACCCTCTAGAGCCCTCTGGGACTCTCTTTGCGCCTTCTAGGACCCTTCTAGGACCACGAGGAACCCTCTAGAGCCCTCTGGGACCACCTTAGGTCCTTCTAGGACCCTTCTAGACCCCCCAATAACCCTCTAGATCCCTCTGGGACCCCCTTAGGGCCTTCTAGCACCCTTCTAGGACCACAAGGATCTCTCTAGAGCCCACTGGGACCCCCTGAAGAACTTCAAGGACCCTTCTAGGACCACAAGAAACCATCTAGAACCCCTTGGGACTCACATAGGGCCTTCTAGGATCATTGTAAGACCCTGGGGAACCATCTAGAGGGTCGTGGGACCACTTAGAGCCTTCTAGGACGATTCTAGTACCACAAGGAACCCTCTAGAGCCCCCTGGGACCCATTTAGGGCCTTCTAGGACCCTTCTAGGACCACGAGGAACCCTCTAGAGCCCCCTGGGACCCCCTTAGGGCCTTCTAGGACAATTCTAGCGCCCCCAGGGACCCTCTAGAGCCCCCTGGGACACACTTAGGGCATTCTAGGACCCTTCTAGGACACAGGGAACCCTCAAGAGCCCCCTGGGACCCCCTTAGGGCTTTCTAGGGCCATGGTAAGACCCTGGGGAACCCTCCAGAGCACCCTGGGTCCTCTTTAGTGCCTTCTAGTACCCTTCTAGGGCCCCCAGGGACCTTCTAGAGCCCCCTGGTTACCCTTTGAGCCTTCTAGAACCCTTCTAGGAGCCCCAGGAACCCTCTAGAGCCCGCTGGGACCCCCTTAGGGCCTTCTAGGACCCTTCTAGGACCACAAGGAACCCTCTAGAGCCGCCTGGGACCCCTTTAGGGCCTTCTAGGACAATTCTAGGGCCGCCAGGGTCCGTCTAGAGCCCCCGGGACCATTTTAGGGCCTTCTAGGACCCTTCTAGGACCACCAGGAGCCTTCTAGAGCCCCCTAGGACTCACTTAGGGCCTTCTAGGACTCTTCTAGCGTCCCCAGAGACAGTCTAGAGCCCCCTGGGATGCCTTAGAGCCTTCGAGGACCCTTCTAGGACCACGAGGAACCCTCTAGAGCCCCCTGGGACCTACTTAGGGCATTCTAGGACCCTTCTAGGGCCCCCAGGGACCCTCTAGAGCCCCCTGGGACCCACTTAGGGCATTCTAAGACCCTTCTAGGACCACCAGGAGCCCTCTATAGCCCTCTGGGACACCTTTTTGCACATTCTAGGACACTTCTAGTGCCCCCAGAGACCCTCTAGAGCTCCCTGGGAGTCTTTAGGGCCTACTAGGACCCTTCTAGGATCACCAGGAACCCTCTAGAGCCCTCTGGGACCCACTTAGGGCCTTCTAGGACCCTTCTAGGACCACGAGGAACCCTCTAGAGCCCCCTGGGACACCTTTTTGCACATTCTAGGACACTTCTAGTGCCCCCAGAGACCCTCTAGAGCTCCCTGGGAGTCTTTAGGGCCTACTAGGACCCTTCTAGGATCACCAGGAACCCTCTAGAGCCCTCTGGGACCCACTTAGGGTCTTCTAGGACCCTTCTAGGACCACGAGGAACCCTCTAGAGCCCCCTGGGACCCCCTTAGGGCATTCTAGGACCCTTCTAGGGCCCCCAGGGACCCTCTAGAGCCCCCTGGGACCCCCTTAGGGCTTTCTAAGACCCTTCTAGGACCACCAGGAGCCCTCTATAGCCCTCTGGGACCCTCTTTGCGCCTTCTAGGACCCTTCTAGTGCCCCCAGGGACACTCTAGAGCCCCCTGGGACTCCTTAGGGCCTACTAGGACCCTTCTAGGACCACGAGAAACCCTCTAGAGCCCCCTGGGACCTCCTTAGGTCCTTCGAGGATCGTTCTAGGGTCACCAGGAACCCTCTAGAGCCCTCTGGGACCCACTTAGGGCCTTCTAGGACCCTTCTAGGACCACGAGGAACTCTCTAGAGCCCCCTGGGACTTGCTTAAGGCCTTCTAAGACTCTTCTAGGACCACGAGAAACCCTCAAAATCCCCCTGGGACCCCCTTAGTGCTTTCTAGGGCCATGGTAAGACCCTGGGGAACCCTCCAGAGCACCCTGGGTCCTCTTTAGTGCCTTCTAGTACCCTTCTAGGGCCCCCAGGGACCTTCTAGAGCCCCCTGGTTACCCTTTGAGCCTTCTAGAACCCTTCTAGGAGCCCCAGGAACCCTCTAGAGCCCGCTGGGACCCCCTTAGGGCCTTCTAGGACCCTTCTAGGACCACAAGGAACCCTCTAGAGCCCCCTGGGACCCCTTTAGGGCCTTCTAGGACAATTCTAGGGCTGCCAGGGTCCGTCTAGAGCCCCCTGGGACCCCTTTAGGGCCTTCTAGGACCACCAGGAGCCCTCTAGAGCCCCCTAGGACCCACTTAGGGCCTTCTAGGACTCTTCTAGTACCCCCAGGGACCCTCTAGAGCCCGCTGGGACCCTTTTAGGGCCTTCTAGGACCCTCCTAGGACACACAGGTACCCTCTAGAGCCTTCTGGGACCCTTCTAGGGCTTTCTTGGACCCTTTCAGAATCACCAGGAACCCTCCAGAGTCCCCTGGGACCCTTCTAGGGCTTTCTAGGACCCTTCTAGGACCACGAGGAACCCTCTGGATCTCCCTGGGGTCCCCTTAGGGCCTTCTAGGACCCTTCTAGGACCACAATGAACCCTCTAGAGCCCTCTGTGACACATTTTGTGCCTTCTAGGAGACTTTTAGTGCCCCCAGGGACACTCTAGGCCCCCCTGTGACCCATTTAGGGCCTTCTAGGACAATTCTAGGGCCCCCAGGGACACTCTAGAGCCCCGTGGGACCCCTTAGAGCATTCTAGGACACTTCTAGGAGCCCCAGGAACCTTCTAGAACCCTCTGGGACCCACTTAGGCCCTTCTAGGACCCTTCTAGGACCACCAGGAACCTTCTAAAGCCCTCTGGGACCCCCTTAAAGCCTTCTAGGACCCTTCTAGTGCTCCCAGGAACCCTCTAGAGCCCCCTGGGACCCCTTTATGGCCTTCTAAGACCCTTCTAGGACCACAAGAAACGCTCTAGAGCCCCCAGGGACTCCCTTAGGGCCTTCTAGGACCCTTCTAGGATCACCAGGATCCCTTCAGAGCCTTCTGGGACCCACTTAGGTCCTTCTAGTACCGTTCTAGGACCACGAGAAACTCTCTACAGCCCCCTGGGACGCCCTTAGGGCCTTCTAGGACCCTTCTAGGACCACGAGAAACCATCTAGAGCTCCCTGGGAACCCCTTACGGCCTTCTAGGATCATTGTAAGACCCCGGGGAACCCTCTAGAGCTCCATGGGACCTCATTAGGCCCTTCTAGGGCCCTTCTAGGACCACCAGGGACACTCTAGAGCCCTCTGGGACCCCCTTAGGGCCTTCTAGGACCATTCTAGTGCCCCCAGGGACCCTCTAGAGCCCCCTGGGACCCCTTTAGGTCCTTCTAGGACCCTTCTAGGGCCACCAGGGACACTCTAAAGCCCCCTGGGACCCCCTTAGGGCCTGCTAGGTGTCTTCTACGACCACGAGGAACCATCTAGAACCCCCTGAGACCACTTAGGACCTTCTAGGACAATTGTATGACCCCGGGGAACCCCCTAGAGTCGTCTGGGACCCCCTTAGGGCCTACTAGGACCATTGTAAGACCCCAGGGAACACTCTAGAGTCCCCTAGGACTCCTTAAGGCCTTCTAGGAGCCTTCTAGGACCACGAGAAACCCTCTAGAGCCCCCAGGGACTCCCTTAGGGCCTTCTAGGACCCTTCTAGGATCACCAGGAACCCTCTAGAGCCATCTGGGACCCACTTAGGACCTTCTAGGACCCTTCTAGGACCACGAGAAACCATCCAGAGCCCCCTGGGACTCCTTAGAGCCTTCTAGGACCCTTCTAGGAGTCCCTGAATCCCTCTAGAGCCCCATGGGACCCACTTAGGTCCTTCTAGGACACTTCACACACCACCAGCATCCCTCTAGAGCTCACTGGGAAGCATTTAGGGCCTTCTAAGACCCTTCTAGGACCACGAGGAACCCTCTAGAGCCCCCTGGGACCATTTTAGGGCCTTCTAGGTCCCTTCTAGGACCACTAGGAACCATGTAGACCCCCGGGACAATTTAGGACCTTCTAGGACCATTGTAAGACCATGGGGATCCCTGTAGAGTCCTCTGGGACCCCCTTAGGACCTTCTAGAACCCTTCTAGGACCACCAGGATCCCTCTAGAGCCCCCTGGAACCACCTTAGGGCCTTCTAAAACCCTTCTAGGACCTTGAGGAACCCTCTAGAGCTCTTTGGGACCCCTATAGAAGGGTCTGGAGGCCTTCAGAAGGGTCTGGATGGGCTCTAGAAAGGTCTGGGGGCCTTCAGAATGGCCCTGGGGGGATCTAGAAGGGTCTGGAGGCCTTCAGAAGGGTCCTGAGTGGCTCTAGAAGGGTCTGGGGGCCTTCAGAAGGGCCCTGGGGGGATCTAGAAGGGTCTGGAGGCCTTCCGAAGGGTCCTGAGCGGCTCTAGAATGGTCTGGGGGCATTCAGAAGGGTCTGGATGGGCTCTAGAAGGGTCTGGGGTCCTTCAGAATGGCCCTGGGGGGATCTAGAATGGTCTGGAAGCCATCAGAAGGGCCCTGAGTGGCTCTAGAACCATCTGGGGGCCTTCAGAATGGCCCAGGGGAACTAGAAGGGTCTGGAGACCTTCAGAAGGGTCCTGAGCGGCTCTAGAAAGGTCTGGGGGCCGTCAGAAGGGCCGTGGGTGGGCTCTAGAAGGGTCTGGGGGCCTTCAGAAGGGCCCCGGGTGGGCTCTAGAAGGGTCTGGAGGCCTTCAGAAGGGTCCTGAGGGGCTCTAGAAGGGTCCAACTTGGATCTCAAACGGTCTAGGGCCTTCAGATTGGTCCTGGGGTGCTCTAGAAGGGTCTTGGAACCTTCATAAAGGTCCTGACTGGCTCTAGAAGGGTTCTGAGTGGCTCTAGAAGGGTCTGGGGGCATTCAGAAGGGTCCTGAGGGGCTCTAGAAGGGTCTGGGAGCCTTTAGAAGGGTCCTCGGGGGCTCTAGAAAGTCATAGAAGGGTCTTAGAAGGCCTTAACAGCGTCCCAGGGTGCTCCAGAGGGTTTGCAGAAGTCTTAGAAGAGTCCTACAAGGACCTAAGGAGGTCCCAGGGGGCTCCAGAGGCTTCCTGGTGACTCTAGAAGGGTCCTTGAAAGCCCTAAGTGGGTCCCAGGTGGATCTAGCGGGTACCTGTGGGTTCTAGAAGGTTCCTAGAAGGTTGTAAGGGGGTCCCAGGGGGCTCTAGAGGGTTCCTGGTGGTCCTAGAAGGTTCCTAGAAGGTCCTAAGGGGGTCCCAGAGCGCTCTAGAGGTATCCTCGTGGTCGTAGAAGGTTCCTATAAGGTTCTAAGGGGGTCTCAGGGGGCTCTAGATGGTTCCTCGTGGCCCTAGGAGGGTCCTAGAAAGCCCTAAGCGGGTCCCAGGAGGCTCTAGAGGGTTCCTGGTGACTCTAGAAGGGTCCCAGTAAGCCCTAGAAAGGTCCCAGGGGGCTCTAGAGGGTTCCTGGAGACCCTAGAAGAGTCCCAGAAAGCCCTAGAAGGGTCCCACGGGGCTCTAGAGGGTTCTCGTGGGTCCTAGAAGGGTTCTAGAAGGCCCTAAGGGTGCCCAGAGGACTCCAGAGGATTCTTCGTGGTCCTAGAAGAGCTCTAGAAGGCACTAAATAGGTCCAAGGTTGCTCTAGAGGGTTCCTCGTGGTCTTAGATGCGTCCGAGAAGGCCCTAAGGGGTCCCAGGGGGCTCTAGAGGGTCCTTGGGGCACTAGAAGGGTCCTAGAAGGCCTTAAGTGGGTCTCAGGTGGCTCTAGGGGTTTCCTCGTTGTCCTAGAAGGGTCCTAGGAGGCCCTAAGTGGGTCCCAGGGGGCTCTAGAGGGTTTCATGTGTTCCTAGAATAACCCAGAAGGCCCTAAGGAGGTCCCAGGTGGCTCTAGATGGTTTCTCGTGGTCCTAGAAGGGTCATAGAAAGCACTAAGGGGGTCCTAGGGAGCTCTAGAGGGTTCCTCGTGGTGCTAGAATGTACCTAGAAGGCTCTAAGGGGGTCCCAAAGAGCTCTAGAGGGTTCTTCGAGGTCTTAGAAGCATCTGAGAAGGCCCTAAGGGGGTTCCAGGGGGCTCTAGAAGGTCCCTGGGGGCCCTAGAAAGGTCCTAGAAGGCCCTAAGAAGGTCCCAGGTGCCTCTAGAGAGTTCCTCGTGGTCTTAGAAGGGTTCTAGAAGGCCCTATGTGGTCCCAGGGGGCTCTAGAGGGTCCCTGGGACACTAGAAGTGTCCTAGAAGGCCCTAAGTGGGTCTCAGGGTGCTCTAGGGGGTTCCTCGTTGTCCTAGAAGTATCCTAGGAGGCCCTAAGTGGGTCCCAGGGGGCTCTAGAGGGCTCCTGGTGACTCTAGAAGTCTCCTATAAAGCCCTAGAAGGGTCCCAGGGGGCTCTAGAAGGTACATGGTGACACTAGACGGGTCCTAGAAAGACCTAGAATGGTCCCAGAGGGCTCTAGAGGGTTCCCTTGGGTCCTAGAAGCGTCCTAGAAGGCCCTAAAGGGGTCCCAGGGGGCTCTAGATGGTTCCTCGTGGTCTTAAAAGGGTCTTAGAAGGCCATAAAAGGGTCCCAGGGGGCTCTAGAGGGTTCCTCGTGTTTCTAAAAGGGTCCTATAAGGCCCTAAGGGGGTCCCAGGTGTCTCTAGAGGGTTTCTCGTGGTCCTAGAATGGTTCTAGAAGACACTAAGGGGGTCCCAGGGGTTTCTACATGGTTTCTCGTGGTCCTAGAAGGGACCTAGAAGGGTCTAAGTGGGTCCCAGGGGGCTCTAGAGGGTTTCTCGTGGTCCTTGAAGGGTCCTAGATGGTCCTAAAGTGGTCCGAGGGAGTTCTAGAGGGTTCCTGGTTACTCTAGAAGTGTCCTAGAAAGCCCTAGAAGGGTCCAATAGGGCTCTAGAGGGTTCCTGGGGCTCCCAGAAGGGTCCTAGAAGGCTCTAAGGGGGTCCCTGGGTGCTCTAGAAGGTCCCTGGGGGCACTAGAAGGGTCCTAGAAGGCACTAAATTGGTCCCAAGGGGCTCTAGAGGGTTCCCCGGCATCTTACAATGGTCCTACATGGCCCTAAGTTGTCCCAGGAGGCTCTAGAGGGTTCCATGTGTTCCTAGAATAACCCAGAAGGCCCTAAGGAGGTCCCAGGTGGCTCTAGATGGTTTCTCGTTGTCCTAGAAGGGTCATAGAAGGCTCTAAGGGGGTCCTAGGGAGCTCTAGAGGGTTCCTCGTGGTGCTAGAATGTACCTAGAAGGCTCTAAGGGGGTCCCAGGTGGCTCTAGAGGGTTCTTTGTGGTCTTAGAAGCGTCCGAGAAGGCCCTAAGTGGGTCCCAGAGGGCTCTAGAAGGTCCCTGGGGGCCCTAGAAATGTCCTAGAAGGCCCTAAGGAGGTCCCAGGTGCCTCTAGAGAGTTTCTCGTGGTCTTAGAAGGGTTCTAGAAGGCCCTATGGGGTCCCAGGGGGCTCTAGAGGGTCCCTGGGACACTAGAAGTGTCCTAGAAGGCCCTAAGTTGGTTTCAGGGTGCTCTAGGGGGTTCCTCATGTCCTAGAATTGTCCTAGGAGGCCCTAAGTGGGTCCCAGGGGGCTCTAGAGGGCTCCTGGTGACTCTAGAAGTCTCCTATAAAGCTCTAGAAGGGTCCCAGAAGGCTCTAGAGGGTTCCTGGTGACACTAGAAGGGTCCTAGAAAGACCTAGAATGGTCCCAGAGGGCTCTAGAGGGTTCCCGTGGGTCCTAGAAGGGTCCTAGAAGGCCCTAAAGGGGTCCCAAGGGGGTCTAGATGGTTCCTCGTGGTCCTAAAAGGGTCTTAGAAGGCCCTAAATGGGTCCCAGGGGGCTCTAGAGGGTTCCTCGTGGTTCTAAAAGGGTCCTAGAAGGCCCTAAAGGGGACCCAGGGGGCTCTAGAGGGTCCTTCGTGGTCTTAGAAGCATCCAAGAAGGCCCTAAGGGTGTCCCAGGGGGCTCTAGAAGGTCCCTGGGGGCCCTAGAATGGTCCTAGAAGGCCCTAAGGAGGTCCCAGGGGGCTCTAGAGGGTTCCTGGTGGTCCTAGAAGGATTCTAGAAGGCCCTAAGTGGTTCCCAGAGGGCTCTAGAGGGTTTCTCGTTGTCCTAGAAGGGTCCTAGGAGGCCCGAGATGGGGCCCAGGGAGCTCTAGACGGTTCCTCGTGGTCCTAGGAGGATCCTAGAAGGACCTAAGTGGTTCCCAGAGGGCTCTGGATGGTTTCTTGTGGTCTTAGAATGGACCTAGAAGGCCCTAAAGTGGTCCCAGTGAACTCTAGAGGGTTCCTGGGGTTCCTAGAAGGGCCCTAGAAAGGTCTAAGAGGTTCCAGGGGGCTCTAGAGGGTCTCCGGGCGCCCTAGAATAGTCCTAGAAGGCCCTAAAGGGGTCCCAGGGGTCTCTAGAGCGTTCCCCGGGGTCTTACCATGGTCCTAGAAGGCCCTAAGTGGGTCCCAGGGGGCTCTAGAAGGTTTCTCGTGGTCCTAGAAGGGTCCTAGAAAGTCCTAAAGGGGTCCAAGGGAGCTTTAGCGGGTTCCTGGTGAATCTAGAAGTGTCCTAGAAAGCCCTAGAAGGGTCCCAGGGGGCTCTAGAGGTTTCCCTGTGGTCCTAGAATGGTCCTAGAAGACACTAAAGTGGTCCCAGGGGACTCTAGAGGGTACCTAGAGGGCCTAGAAGTGACCTAGAAGGCCCTAAAGGGGTCCCAGGGGGCTCTAGATGGTGCCTGTGGGTCCTAGAAGGGTCTTAGAAGGCCCTAAGGTGGTCCCAGGGGGCTCTAGAGGGTTCCTCGTGGTCCTAGAAGGGTTCTACAAAGCCCTAAGGGGTCCCAGTGGGCTCTAGAGGGTTCCTGGTGGTTTTAGAAGGCTCCCAGGGGTCTTTAGAGGGTCCCTGGAGGCCCTAGAAGTATCCTAGAAGGCACTAAAGGGGACCCAGGGGGCTCTAGAGTGTTCCCCGTGGTCTTACAATCGTCCTAGAAGGCCCTAAGGGGGTACCAGGGGTCTCTAGGTTGTTTCTCGTGGTCCTAAAACGGTCCTAGAAGGCCCTAAAGTGGTCCCAGGGGGCTCTAGAGGGTTCCTGGTGGTCCTAGAAGGGTCCTAGAAGGCACTAAAGGGGTCCCAGGGGTCTCTAGAAGGTTCCCAGGGGTCTTACAATGATCCTAGAAGGCTCTAAGTGGGTCCCATGGGGCTCTAGATGGTTTCTCGTGGTCCTAGAAGGGTCCTAGAAGGCCCTAAAGGGGTCCCAGGGGGCTCTAGATTGTTTCTCGAGGTCCTAGAAGCGTCCTAGAAGGCCGTAAGTGCGTCCCAGGGGGCTCTAGAGGGTTCCTGGTGGTCCTAGAAGGATTCTAGAAGGCCCTAAGTGGTTCTCAGAGGGCTCTAGAGGGTTCCTCGTGGTCCTAGAAGGGTCTTAGAAGGCCATAAAGGGGTCCCAGGGTGCTCTAGAGGTCTTTAGTATGGATCTGGGGGGCTCTAGAAGGGTCTGGGCGCTTTTAGAATGGATGTGAGAAGCTCTAGAAGGGTTCAGGGTCTTTTTGAATCTCCCTGGGGGGCTCTAGAAGGGTCTGGGGGCTTTTAGAATTGTCCAGATGGGCTCTAGAAGGGTCTAGGGTCCTTTAGAATGGGTCTGGGGTGCTCTAGAAGGGTCTGGGGTCTTTTAAAATGGACGTGAGAAGATCTAGATGGGTCCAGGGGCCTTTAGAATGTCGCTGAGGGCCTCTAGAAGGGTCTGGGGTCCTCTAGAAGGGACGTGAGATGCTCTAGAAGGGTCCAGGGTCCTTTAGAAGGTCTCTGGCGGCTCTAGAAGGGTCTGGAGGCTTCTAGAAGGGATGTGAGAAGCTCTAGAAGGGTCCAGGGGCCTTTAGAAGGTCTCTGGGGGGCTCTAGAAGGGTCTGGGGGCCTTTAGAAAGGACGTGAGAATCTCTAGAAGGGTCCAGGGGCCTTTAGAACGTCTCGGGGGGGCTCTAGTGGGATCTGGGGTCTTTTAGAAGGACTCTGGGGCCCTCTAGAAGGGTCTAGGGTCCATTAGAATGGGTCTGGGAGGATTTAGAAGGGTCTAGATGCCTTTAGAACGTCTCTGGGGGGTCTAGAAGGGTCTGGGGTCTTTTAGAAGCGACGTGAGAAGCTCTAGAAGGGTCCAGGGTCCTTTAGAAGGTCTCTGGGGGGCTCTAGAAGGGTCTGTGGGCATTTAGAAGGGATGTGAGTGGCTGTAGAAGGGTCTGGGTGCCTTTAGAAGGTCTCTGGGGGGCTCTAGAAAGGTCTGGGTTCTTTTAGAAGGGACGTGAGAAGCTCTAGAAGGGTCCAAGGACCTTTAAAATAGTTCTGGGGGCTCTAGAGGAGTCTGGAGGCTGTTAGAATGGTCCAGATGGGCTCTAGAATGGCCTGGTCGCTTTTAGAAGGTCTCTGGGGGGCTCTCGAAGGGTCTGGGGTCTTTTAGAAGGGACGTGAGAAGCTCTAGAAGGGTCCAGGGGCCTTTAGAAGGTCTCTGGGGGGCCCTCAAAGGGTCTGGGGGCTTTTAGAAGGGACGTGAGAAGCTCTGGAAGGGTCCAGGGGCCTTTAGAAGGGCTCGGGGGGGTCTGGAATGGTCTGGGGGCCTTTAGAATGGTCCAGAAGGGCTCTAGAATGGTCTTGGCACTTTTAGAAGGGCCCCGGTGGGTGCTAGAATGGTCTGGGGTCTTTTAGAATGGACGTCAGGTGCTCTAGAAGGGTCTGGGGGCTTTTAGAAGGGTCCAGTGGAGCTCTAGGAGGGTCTGGGGGCCTTTAGAAGGGCTCTGGCGGTCTTTAGAGACATCTGGGGGCCTTTAGAAGGACTCTGGGGGCCTCTAGAAGGGTCTAGAGGCCTTTAGATTTGTCTAGAGGGGCTCTAGAAGGACTAATCCCCTAACCCTAACACTTAACCCTAACCCCCTATCCCCAACCCTGACCCTAACCGGATAACCATAACCCTAATCCCTATCCCCCTAACCCTAATCCCTAACACCCTAACCCTAACCCTAATCCCTTACACCCTAACCCTAACCCCGTAACCCTAAGCACATAACATGAAACCCTAACCCTAACCCTAACCTTAACCCCTAACCCTAACCCTCACCCTAAACCCTAACCCTAACCCTAACCCTAACCCTAACCCCTAACCCTAACCCTCACCCTAAACCCTAACCCTAACCCTAACCCTAACCCAACCCTGACCCTAACCCTAACCATAAACCCTAACCCTAACACTAATGACCCTAAACTCTAACCCTCACCCTAACCCCTAACCATAACCATAACCCTAACCATAACCCTAACCCTTATGACCCTAACCCTAACCTTAACCCTAATCTAACCCTAACCCTAACCCCTAAGCCTAACCCTAACCCCTAACCCTAAGCCTAAACCCTAACCCTAAACACTAACCCTAACCCTTACCCCTAACCCTAAACCTAACCCTAAACCTAACCCTAACCCTAATGACCCTAACCCTAACCCTAATGACCCTAACCCTAACCCTAAACCTAACCCCTAAACCCTAACCCTAATGACCCTAACACTAACCCTAACCCAACCCTAACCCCAACCCCTAACCCTAAACCCTAACCCCTAACACTAACCCCTAACTCTAACCCCTAACACTAACCCTAATGACCCTAACCCTAACCCTATACCCCTAACCATAACCCTAACCCTTATGACCATAACCCTAACCTTAACCCTAATCTAACCCTAACGTAACCCTAACCCTAACCCCTAACCCTAACCCTAATGACCCTAATCCTAACCCTAACCCTAACCCTAAACACAAACCCTAACCCTAACCCCTAACCCCTAACCCTAACCCCTAACTCTAACCCCTAACCCTAACCCTAATGACCCTAACCCTAACCCTAACACTAACCCTAACCCAACCCTAACCCTAACCCTAATGACCCTAACCCTAACCCTAACCCTAACCCTAACCATAACCCCTAACCCCTAACTCTAACCCCTAACCCTAACCCTAATGACCCTAACCCTAACCCTAACCCTATACCGCTATCCATATCCCCTAACCCTAACCCAAATCCTAACCCTAACCCTAATGACCCTAACCCTAACACTAACCCCTAACTTCTAGAGCTTCTCACGTCCCTACTAAAAGCCCCTGGACCCTTCTAGAGCCCCCTGGGTCCCTTCTAAAAGTGCCAAGACCCTTCTAGAGCCCATCTGGACAATTCTAAAGGCCCCCAGACCCCTCTGGACCCTCCAGAGACCTTCTAAAGGCCCCTGGACCCTTCTAGAGCTTCTCACGTCCCTTCTAAAAGCCCCCAGACCCTTCTAGAGCCCCCCCGAGACATTATAAAGGCCCCTGGACCCTTCTAGAGCTTCTCATGACCCTTTTAAAAGCCCCCAGACCCATCTAGAGCCCCCCAGAGACATTCTAAAGGCACCTGGACCCTTCAAGAGCTTCTCACGCCCATTCTAAAAGAACCCAGACCCTTCTAGAGCCCCCCAGAGAGCTTCAAAAAGACCCTGAACCCTTCTAGAGCTTCTTACATCCCTTCTAAAAGCCCCCAGACCCTTCTAGAGCCCCCCAGATCCAATCTAAAGATATCTAGAGCCCCCTGGGACCCCTTTACGGCCTTCTAAGACCCTTCTAGGACCACGAGGAGCCATCTAGAGCCCCCTGGGACCCCTTAAGGCCTTCTAGGACCCATCTAGGACCACGAGAATCCCTCTAGAGCCCCCTGGGACCTCTTTAGGGCCTTCTTGGACCCTTCTAGGGCCCCCCAGGGACCCTCTAGAACCCACTGGGACCCACTTAGGGCCTTCTAGGACCCTTCTAGGACCACGAGAAACCCTCTAGAGCCACCTGGGACTCCCGTAGGGCCTTCTAGGATCATTGTAAGCCCCCAGGGAACCCTCTAGAGCCCTCTGGGACCCTTCTAGGGCTTTCTAGGACCCTTTTAGAATCACCAGGAACCCTCTAGAGCACCCTGGGACCCTTCTAGGGCTTTCTTGGACACTTTTAGAGTCACCAGGAACCCTCTAGAGCCCCCTGGGACCCCTCTAGGACCACGAGAAACCCTCTAGAGCTCCCTGGGACCCACT
Organism: Phaenicophaeus curvirostris; assembly: GCF_032191515.1. NCBI lineage: Eukaryota > Metazoa > Chordata > Aves > Cuculiformes > Cuculidae > Phaenicophaeus > Phaenicophaeus curvirostris. The sequence continues at coordinate 83,836 of NW_027206801.1, read as the reverse complement.
TAGTGCCTTCTAGGACGCTTCTAGGGACACCAGAGACCCTCTAGAGCCCCCTGGGACACACTTAGGGCCTTCTAGGACCCTTCTAGGACCACGAGGAACCCTCTAGAGCCCCCTGAGACCCGCTTAGGACCTTCTAGGACCCTTCTATGACCACGAGGAACCCTCTAGAGCCACCTAGGACCCCCTTAGGGCCTTCTAGAACCCTTCTTGGACCCCCAGGGACCCTCTAGAGCCCACTGGCCCCCCTTAGGGCCTTCTAGGACCCTTCTAGGACCACGAGAAACAATCTAGAGCCCCCTGGGACCCCCTTCGGGCCAACTAGGACCAGTGTAAGACCCTGGGGAACCCTCTAGAGCCCCCTGGGTCCCCTTTAGGGCCTTCTAGGACCCTTCTAGGGACCCCAGGGACCCTCTAGAGCCCACTGGGACTGCCTTAGGGCCTACTAGGACCCTTCTAGGACTATGAGGAACCCTCTAGAGCCCCCTGGGACACACTTAGGGCCATCTAGGACCCTTCTAGGACCCACGGGAACCATCTAGAGCCCCGTGGGACCCCCTTCGGGCCTTCTAGGACACTTCTAAGTCCTCCAGGGACCCTCTAGAGCCCCCTGGGACCGCTTAGAGTCTTCTAGGACCCTTCTAGGACCTGTGGGTACCCTCTAGAGCCCCCTGGGACCCTTCTAGGGCTTTCTAGGACACGTCTAGAGTCACCAGAAACCCTCTAGAGATCCCTTGGACCCCTTAAGGGCCTTCTAGGACCCTTCTAGGACCACGAGAAAACTTCCAGAGCCCCCTGGGACCCACTTAGGGCCTTCTAGGACCATTTTAAGACCCCGGGGAACCCTGTAGAGCCCCCTGGGACCCCTTTAGGGCCTTCTAAGACCATTTTAAGATATCGGGTAACCCTCTAGAGCCCCCTGGGACCCCCTTAGGGCCTTCTAGGACCATGGTAAGACCCCGGGGAACCCTCCAGAGCACCCTGGGTCCTCTTTAGTGCCTTCTAGTACCCTTCTAGGGCCCCCAGAGACCTTCTAGAGCCCCCTGGTTACACTTTGAGCCTTCTAGAACCCTTCTAGGAGCCCCAGGAACCCTCTAGAGCTTCCTGAGACCCCCTTAGGGCCTTCTAGGACCCTTCTAGGACGGCGAGGAACCCTCTAGAGCCCTCTGGGACCCCCTTAGGGCCTTCTAGGGCCCTTCTAGTGCAGGCAGGGACCCTCTAGAGCCCCCTGGGACCCACTCAGGGCCTTCTAGGACCATTTTAAGACTCTCTGGAACCATCTAGAGCCCCCTGGGAAAACTTAGAGCATTCTAGGACCCTTCTAGGACCCCAGGAATATTCTAGAACCCCCTGGGACCACCTTAGGGCCTTCTAGTACCGTTCTAGGACCACCAGGAACCCTCTAGAGCCCCCTGTGACCCCCTTAGGGCCTTCTAGGACCCTTCTCGGACCACCAGGAACCCTCTAGAGCCCCCTGTGACACTCTTAGGGCCTTCTAGGACTCTTCTAGGACCACGAGGAAACCATCTAGAGCCCCCTGGGTCCCGCTTAGGGCCTTCTAGGACCATGGTAAGACCCCGGGGAACCCTCTAGAGCACCCTGGGTCCTCTATACAGCCTTCTAGGACCCTTCTAGGACCACCAGGATCCCTCTAGAGCCCCCTGGGACCCACTTAGGGCCATCTAGGGGTCTTCTAGGACCACGAGTAACCATCTAGAGACCCGTGGGATGACTTAAGGGCCTTCTAGGGGTCTTCTAGGGCCACGAGTAACCATCTAGAGACATGTGGGACCACTTAAGGGCCTTCTTGGACACTTCTTGGTCCACAAGAGACCCTCTAGAGCCCCCTGGGACCCCTTAGAGCCTTCTAGGTCCATTCTATGAGGCCCAGGAAACACATAGAGCCCCCTGGGACCCCTTTAGGGCCTTCTAGGACCCTTCTAGGACCACCAGGAGCCCTCTAGAGCCCCCTAGGACCCACTTAGGGCCTTCTAGGACTCTTCTAGTACCCCCAGGGACCCTCTAGAGCCACCTGGGACCCTTTTAGGGCCTTCTAGGACCCTCCTAGGACCCACGGGTACCCTCTAGAGCCCTCTGGGACCCTTCTAGGGTTTTATTGGACCCTTTTAGAATCACCAGGAACCCTCCAGAGTCCCCTGGGACCCTTCTAGGGCTTTCTAGGACCCTTCTAGGACCACGAGGAACCCTCTAGAGCCCCCTGGGACCCACTTAGGGCCTTCTAAGACCCTTCTAGGACCACCAGGAGCCCTCTATAGCCCTCTGGGACACCTTTTTGCACATTCTAGGACACTTCTAGTGCCCCCAGAGACCCTCTAGAGCCCCCTGGGACCTCCTTAGGTCCTTCTAGGACGATTCTAGTACCACAAGGAACCCTCTAGAGCCCCCTGGGACCCATTTAGGGCCTTCTAGGACCCTTCTAGGACCACGAGGAACCCTCTAGAGCCCCCGGGACCCCCTTAGGGCCTTCTAGGACAATTCTAGCGCCCCCAGGTACCCTCTAGAGCCCCCTGGGACACACGTAGGGCCTTCTAGGACCCTTCTAGGACACAGGGAACCCTCAAGAGCCCCCTGGGACCCCCTTAGGGCTTTCTAGGGCCATGGTAAGACCCTGGGGAACCCTCCAGAGCACCCTGGGTCCTCTTTAGTGCCTTCTAGTACCCTTCTAGGGCCCCCAGGGACCTTCTAGAGCCCCCTGGTTACCCTTTGAGCCTTCTAGAACCCTTCTAGGAGCCCCAGGAACCCTCTAGAGCCCGCTGGGACCCCCTTAGGGCCTTCTAGGACCCTTCTAGGACCACAAGGAACCCTCTAGAGCCCCCTGGGACCCCTTTAAGGCCTTCTAGGACAATTCTAGGGCCGCCAGGGTCCGTCTAGAGCCCCCTGGGACCCCTTTAGGGCCTTCTAGGACCCTTCTAGGACCACAAGGAACCCTCTAGAGCCCCCTAGGACCCCCTTAGGGCCTTCTAGGACTCTTCTAGTACCCCCAGGGACCCTCTAGAGCCCGCTGGGACCCCCTTAGGGCCTTCTAGGACAATTCTAGGGCCGCCAGGGTCCCTCTAGAGCCCCCTGGGACCCCTTTAGGGCCTTCTAGGACCCTTCTAGGACCACCAGGAGCCCTCTAGAGCCCCCTAGGACCCACTTAGGGCATTCTAGGACTCTTCTAGTACCCCCAGGGACCCTCTAGAGCCCCCTGGGACCCTTTTAGGGCCTTCTAGGACCCTCCTAGGACCCACGGGTACCCTCTAGAGCCCTCTGGGACCCTTCTAGGCCTTTCTTGGACCCTTTTAGAATCACCAGGAACACTCCAGAGTCCCCTGGGACCCTTCTAGGGCTTTCTAGGACCCTTCTAGGACCACGAGGAACCCTCTAGAGCCCCCTGGGACCATTTTAGGGCCTTCTAGGACGCTTCTAGGACCACGAGAAACCATCTATAGCTCTCTGGGACCCCTTTAGGGCGTTCTAGGACTCTTCTAGGGTCCCCAGAGACCGTCTAGAGCCCCCTGGGATGCCTTAGAGCCTTCGAGGACCCTTCTAGGACCACGAGGAACCCTCTAGAGCCCCCTGGGACCCCCTTAGGGCATTCTAGGACCCTTCTAGGGCCCCCAGGGACCCTCTAGAGCCCCCTGGGACCCACTTAGGGCATTCTAAGACCCTTCTAGGACCACCAGGAGCCCTCTAGAGCCCTCTGGGACACCTTTTTGCACATTCTAGGACACTTCTAGTGCCCCCAGAGACCCTCTAGAGCTCCCTGGGAGTCTTTAGGGCCTACTAGGACCCTTCTAGGATCACCAGGAACCCTCTAGAGCCCTCTGGGACCCACTTAGGGCCTTCTAGGACCCTTCTAGGACCACGAGGAACTCTCCAGAGCCTCCTGGGACTTGCTTAAGGCCTTCTAGAACCCTTCTAGGACCAGGAGAAACACTCTACACCCCCCTGGGACCCACTTAGGGCCTTCTAGGATCATTATAAGACCCTGGGGAACCCTCAAGAGCCTCGTGGGACCCCTTAGAGCCTTCTAGGACCCTTCTAGGACCATGAGGATCCCTCTAGAGCCCCCTGGGACCCCCTTAGGGCCTTCTAGGTCCATGGTAAAACCCCGGGAACCCTCTAGAGCAACCTGGGTCCTATTTAAGGCCTTCTAGTACACTTCTAGGACCCCCAGGGACCTTCTAGAGCCCCCTGGGTCCACTTAGGGCCTTTTAGGACCATTCTGGGACCAGGAGGAACCATCTAGAGCCCTCTGAGAACCCCTTAGGGCCTTCTAGGACCATTTTAAGTCTCCGGGGAACCATCTAGAGGCCCCTGAGACCCCTTAGAACATTCTAGGACCCTTCTATGACCACGAGGAACCTTCTAGAACCACCTGGGACCCCCTCAGGGCCGTCTAGGACCCTTCTCGGACCACCAGGAACCCTCTAGAGCCCCCTGGGACTTGCTTAAGGCCTTCTAGGACTCTTCTAGGACCACGAGGAAACCAGATAGAGCCCCCTGGGACCCACTTAGGGCCTTCTAGGACCATGGTAAGACCCCGGGGAACCCTCTAGAGCACCCTGCGTCCTCTTTAGGGCCTTCTAGTACACTTCTAGGGACCCAGGGACTTTCTAGAGCCCCCTGGTTCCCTTTAGAGCCTTCTAGAACCCTTCTAGCAGCCCCAGGAACCCTCTAGAGCCCTCTGGGACTCTCTTTGCGCCTTCTAGGACCCTTCTAGGACCACGAGGAACCCTCTAGAGCCCTCTGGGACCCCCTTAGGTCCTTCTAGGACCCTTCTAGACCCCCCAATAACCCTCTAGATCCCTCTGGGACCCCCTTAGGGCCTTCTAGCACCCTTCTAGGACCACAAGGATCTCTCTAGAGCCCACTGGGACCCCCTAAGAACTTCAAGGACCTTTCTAGGACCACAAGAAACCATCTAGAACCCCTTGGGACTCACATAGGGCCTTCTAGGATCATTGTAAGACCCTGGGGAACCATCTAGAGCGTCGTGGGACCACTTAGAGCCTTCTAGGACGATTCTAGTACCACAAGGAACCCTCTAGAGCCCCCTGGGACCCATTTAGGGCCTTCTAGGACCCTTCTAGGACCACGAGGAACCCTCTAGAGCCCCCTGGGACCCCCTTAGGGCCTTCTAGGACAATTCTAGCGCCCCCAGGTACCCTCTAGAGCCCCCTTGGACACACTTAGGGCCTTCTAGGACCCTTCTAGGACACAGGGAACCCTCAAGAGCCCCCTGGGACCCCCTTAGGGCTTTCTAGGGCCATGGTAAGACCCTGGGGAACCCTCCAGAGCACCCTGGGTCCTCTTTAGTGCCTTCTAGTACCCTTCTAGGGCCCCCAGGGACCTTCTAGAGCCCCCTGGTTACACTTTGAGCCTTCTAGAACCCTTCTAGGAGACCCAGGAACCCTCTAGAGCCCGCTGGGACCCCCTTAGGGCCTTCTAGGACCCTTCTAGGACCACAAGGAACCCTCTAGAGCCCCCTGGGACCCATTTAGGGCCTTCTAGGACAATTCTAGGGCCGCCAGGGTCCGTCTAGAGCCCCTGGGACCATTTTAGTGCCTTCTAGGACCCTTCTAGGACCACCAGGAGCCCTCTAGAGCCCCCTAGGACTCACTTAGGGCCTTCTAGGACTCTTCTAGCGTCCCCAGAGACAGTCTAGAGCCCCCTGGGATGCCTTAGAGCCTTCGAGGACCCTTCTAGGACCATGAGGAACCCTCTAGAGCCCCCTGGGACCCCCTTAGGGCATTCTAGGACCCTTCTAGGGCCCCCAGGGACCCTCTAGAGCCCCCTGGGACCCACTTAGGGCCTTCTAAGACCCTTCTAGGACCACCAGGAGCCCTCTATAGCCCTCTGGGACACCTTTTTGCACATTCTAGGACACTTCTAGTGCCCCCAGAGACCCTCTAGAGCTCCCTGGGAGTCTTTAGGGCCTACTAGGACCCTTCTAGGATCACCAGGAACCCTCTAGAGCCCTCTGGGACCCACTTAGGGCCTTCTAGGACCCTTCTAGGACCACGAGGAACCCTCTAGAGCCCCCTGGGACTTGCTTAAGGCCTTCTAGAACCCTTCTAGGACCAGGAGAAACACTCTAGAGCCCCCTGGGACTCCCTTAGGGCCTTCTAGGATCATTATAAGACCCTGGGGAACCCTCAAGAGCCTCGTGGGACCCCTTAGAGCCTTCTAGGACCCTTCTAGGACCACGAGGATCCCTCTAGAGCCCCCTGGGACACCTTAGGGCCTTCTAGGGCTCTTCTAGCGCCCCCAGTGACCCTCTAGACCCCCCTGGAACTTGCTTAAGTCCTTCTAGAACCCTTCTAGGGCCACGAGGAACCCTCTAGAGCCCCCTGGGACCCCCTTAGGGCCTTCTAGGTCCATGGTAAAACCCCGGGGAACCCTCTAGAGCACCCTGGGTCCTATTTAAGGCCTTCTAGTACACTTCTAGGGCCCCCAGGGACCTTCTAGAGCCCCCTGGGTCCACTTAGGGCCTTTTAGGACCATTCTAGGACCAGGAGGAACCATCTAGAGCCCTCTGAGAACCCCTTAGGGCCTTCTAAGACCATTTAAAGTCTCCGGGGAACCATCTAGAGGCCCCTGAGACCCCTTAGAACATTCTAGGACCCTTCTATGACCACGAGGAACCTTCTAGAACCACCTGGGACCCCCTTAGGGCCGTCTAGGACCCTTCTCGGACCACCAGGAACCCTCTAGAGCCCCCTGGGACTTGCTTAAGGCCTTCTAGGACTCTTCTAGGACCACGAGGAAACCAGATAGAGCCCCCTGGGACCAACTTAGGGCCTTCTAGGACCATGGAAAGACCCCGGGAAACCCTCTAGAGCACCCTGCGTCCTCTTTAGGGCCTTCTAGTACACTTCTAGGGACCAAGGGACTTTCTAGAGCCCCCTGGTTCCCTTTAGAGCCTTCTAGAACCCTTCTAGGAGCCCCAGGAACCCTCTAGAGCCCTCTGGGACCCACTTAGGGCCTTCTAGGACCCTTCTAGGACCACCAAGAACCTTCTAGAGCCCTCTGGGACCCCCTTAGGTCCTTCTAGGACCCTTCTAGACCCCCCAATAACCCTCTAGATCCCTCTGGGACCCCCTTAGGGCCTTCTAGCACCCTTCTAGGACCACGAGGAACTCTCTAGAGCCCACTGGGACCCCTTTAAGAACTTCAAGGACCCTTCTAGGACCACAAGAAACCATCTAGAACCCCTTGGGACTCACATAGGGCCTTCTAGGATCATTGTAAGACCCTGGGGAACCATCTAGAGCGTCGTGGGACCACTTAGAGCCTTCTAGGACGATTCTAGTACCACGAGGAACCCTCTAGAGCCCCCTGGGACCAATTTAGGGCCTTCTAGGACCCTTCTAGGACCACGAGGAACCCTCTAGAGCCCCCTGGGACCCCCTTAGGGCCTTCTAGGACAATTCTAGCGCCCCCAGGGACCCTCTAGAGCCCCCTGGGACCCCCTTAGGGCCTTCTAGGACCCTTCTAGGACACAGGGAACCCTCAAGAGCCCCCTGGAACCCCTTAGGGCTTTCTAGGGCCATGGTAAGACCCTGGGGAACCCTCCAGAGCACCCTGGGTCCTCTTTAGTGCCTTCTAGTACCCTTCTAGGGCCCCCAGGGACCTTCTAGAGCCCCCTGGTTACCCTTTGAGCCTTCTAGAACCCTTCTAGGAGCCCCAGGAACCCTCTAGAGCCCGCTGGGACCCCCTTAGGGCCTTCTAGGACCCTTCTAGGACCACAAGGAACCCTCTAGAGCCCCCTGGGACCCCTTTAGGGCCTTCTAGGACAATTCTAGGGCCGCCAGGGTCCGTCTAGAGCCCCCGGGACCCCTTTAGGGCCTTCTAGGACCCTTCTAGGACCACCAGGAGCCCTCTAGAGCCCCCTAGGACTCACTTAGGGCCTTCTAGGACTCTTCTAGTACCCCCAGGGACCCTCTAGAGCCCCCTGGGACCCTTTTAGGGCCTTCTAGGACCCTCCTAGGACCCACGGGTACCCTCTAGAGCCCTCTGGGACCCTTCTAGGCCTTTCTTGGACCCTTTTAGAATCACCAGGAACCCTCCAGAGTCCCCTGGGACCCTTCTAGGGCTTTCTAGGACCCTTCTACGACCACGAGGAACCCTCTAGAGCCCCCAGGACCATTTTAGGGCCTTCTAGGACCCTTCTAGGACCACGAGAAACCATCTATAGCTCTCTGGGACCCCTTTAGGGCGTTCTAGGACTCTTCTAGGGTCCCCAGAGACCGTCTAGAGCCCCCTGGGATGCCTTAGAGCCTTTGAGGACCCTTCTAGGACCACGAGGAACCCTCTAGAGCCCCCGGGGACCCCCTTAGGGCATTCTAGGACCCTTCTAGGGCCCCCAGGGACCCTCTAGAGCCCCCTGGGACCCACTTAGGGCCTTCTAAGACCCTTCTAGGACCACCAGGATCCCTCTAGAGCCCTCTGGGACACCTTTTTGCACATTCTAGGACACTTCTAGTGCCCCCAGAGACCCTCTAGAGCTCCCTGGGAGTCTTTAGAGCCTACTAGGACCCTTCTAGGATCACCAGGAACCCTCTAGAGCCCTCTGGGACCCACTTAGGGCCTTCTAGGACCCTTCTAGGACCACGAGGAACCCTCTAGAGCCCCCTGGGACCCCCTTAGGGCATTCTAGGACCCTTCTAGGGCCCCCAGGGACCCTCTAGAGCCCCCTGGGACCCCCTTAGGGCTTTCTAAGACCCTTCTAGGACCACCAGGAGCCCTCTATAGCCCTCTGGGACCCTCTTTGCGCCTTCTAGGACCCTTCTAGTGCCCCCAGGGACACTCTAGAGCCCCCGGGACTCCTTAGAGCCTACTAGGACCCTTCTAGGACCACGAGAAACCCTCTAGAGCCCCCTGGGACCTCCTTAGGTCCTTCGAGGACCGTTCTAGGGTCACCAGGAACCCTCTAGAGCCCTCTGGGACCCACTTAGGGCCTTCTAGGACCCTTCTAGGACCACGAGGAACTCTCTAGAGCCCTCTGAGACTTGCTTAAGGCCTTCTAAGACTCTTCTAGGACCACGAGAAACCATCTAGAGCCCCCTGGGACCCACTTAGGGCATTCTAGGTTCATTTTAAGACCCTGGGGAACCCTCTAGAGCCTCGTGGTACCACTTAGAGCCTTGTAGGACCCTTCTAGGACCAGAAGGAACCCTCTAGAGCCCCCTGGGACCCCCTTAGGGCCTTCTAGGACAATTCTAGCGCCCCCAGGGACCCTCTAGAGCCCCCTGGGACACACTTAGGGCCTTCTAGGACCCTTCTAGGACACAGGGAACCCTCAAGAGCCCCCTGGGACCCCCTTAGGGCTTTCTAGGGCCATGGTAAGACCCTGGGGAACCCTCCAGAGCACCCTGGGTCCTCTTTAGTGCCTTCTAGTACCCTTCTAGGGCCCCCAGGGACCTTCTAGAGCCCCCTGGTTACCCTTTGAGCCTTCTAGAACCCTTCTAGGAGCCCCAGGAACCCTCTAGAGCCCACTGGGACCCCCTTAGGGCCTTCTAGGACCCTTCTAGGACCACAAGGAACCCTCTAGAGCCCCCTGGGACCCCTTTAGGGCCTTCTAGGACAATTCTAGGGCCGCCAGGGTCCCTCTAGAGCCCCCTGGGACCCCTTTAGGGCCTTCTAGGACCACCAGGAGCCCTCTAGAGCCCCCTAGGACCCACTTAGGGCCTTCTAGGACCCTTCTAGGACCACGAGGAACCCTCTAGAGCCCGCTGGGACCCTTTTAGGGCCTTCTAGGACCCTCCTAGGACCCACGGGTACCCTCTAGATCCCTCTGGGACCCTTCTAGGGCTTTCTTGGACCCTTTTAGAATCACCAGGAACCCTCCAGAGTCCCCTGGGACCCTTCTAGGGCTTTCTAGGACCCTTCTAGGACCACGAGGAACCCTCTGGATCTCCCTGGGGTCCCCTTAGGGCCTTCTAGGACCCTTCTAGGACCACAAGGAACCCTCTAGAGCCCTCTGTGACACATTTTGTGCCTTCTAGGAGACTTTTAGTGCCCCCAGGGACCCTCTAGGCCCCCCTGTGACCCATTTAGGGCCTTCTAGGACAATTCTAGGGCCCCCAGGGACACTCTAGAGCCCCGTGGGACCCCTTAGACCATTCTAGGACACTTCTAGGAGCCCCAGGAACCTTCTAGAACCCTCTGGGACCCACTTAGGCCCTTCTAGGACCCTTCTAGGACCACCAGGAACCTTCTAAAGCCCTCTGGGACCCCCTTAAAGCCTTCTAGGACCCTTCTAGTGCTCCCAGGAACCCTCTAGAGCCCCCTGGGACCCCTTTATGGCCTTCTAAGACCCTTCTAGGACCACAAGAAATGCTCTAGAGCCCCCAGGGACTCCCTTAGGGCCTTCTAGGACCCTTCTAGGATCACCAGGATCCCTTTAGAGCCTTCTGGGACCCACTTAGGTCCTTCTAGTACCGTTCTAGGACCACGAGAAACTCTCTACAGCCCCCTGGGACGCCCTTAGGGCCTTCTAGCACCCTTCTAGTACCACGAGAAACCATCTAGAGCTCCCTGGGAACCCCTTACGGCCTTCTAGGATCATTGTAAGACCCCTGGGAACCCTCTAGAGCTCCCTGGGACCTCTTTAGGCCCTTCTAGGGCCCTTCTAGGACCACCAGGGACACTCTAGAGCCCTCTGGGACCCCCTTAGGGCCTTCTAGGACCATTCTAGTGCCCCCAGGGACCCTCTAGAGCCCCCTGGGACCCCTTTAGGTCCTTCTAGGACCCTTCTAGGGCCACCAGGGACACTCTAAAGCCCCCTGGGACCCCCTTAGGGCCTGCTAGGTGTCTTCTACGACCACGAGGAACCATCTAAAACCCCCTGAGACCACTTAGGACCTTCTAGGACAATTGTATGACCCCAGGGAACCCCCTAGAGTCGTCTGGGACCCCCTTAGGGCCTACTAGGACCATTGTAAGACCCCAGGGAACACTCTAGAGTCCCCTAGGACTCCTTAAGGCCTTCTAGGACCCTTCTAGGACCACGAGAAACCCTCTAGAGCCCCCAGGGACTCCCTTAGGGCCTTCTAGGACCCTTCTAGGATCACCAGGAACCCTCTAGAGCCATCTGGGACCCACTTAGGACCTTCTAGGACCCTTCTAGGACCACGAGAAACCATCCAGAGCCCCCTGGGACTCCTTAGAGCCTTCTAGGACCCTTCTAGGAGTCCCTGAATCCCTCTAGAGCCCCATGGGACCCACTTAGGTCCTTCTAGGACACTTCAAACACCACCAGCATCCCTCTAGAGCTCACTGGGAAGCATTTAGGGCCTTCTAAGACCCTTCTAGGACCACGAGGAACCCTCTAGAGCCCCCTGGGACCATTTTAGGGCCTTCTAGGTCCCTTCTAGGACCACTAGGAACCATGTAGACCCCCTGGGACAATTTAGGACCTTCTAGGACCATTGTAAGACCATGGGGATCCCTGTAGAGCCCTCTGGGACCCCCTTAGGACCTTCTAGGACCCTTCTAGGACCACCAGGATCCCTCTAGAGCCCCCTGGAACCACCTTAGGGCCTTCTAAAACCCTTCTAGGACCTTGAGGAACCCTCTAGAGCTCTTTGGGACCCCTATAGAAGGGTCTGGAGGCCTTCAGAAGGGTCTGGATGGGCTCTAGAAAGGTCTGGGGGCCTTCAGAATGGCCCTGGGGGGATCTAGAAGGGTCTGGAGGCCTTCAGAAGGGTCCTGAGTGGCTCTAGAAGGGTCTGGGGGCCTTCAGAAGGGCTCTGGGGGGATCTAGAAGGGTCTGGAGGCCTTCCGAAGGGTCCTGAGCGGCTCTAGAATGGTCTGGGGGCATTCAGAAGGGTCTGGATGGGCTCTAGAAGGGTCTGGGGTCCTTCAGAATGGCCCTGGGGGGATCTAGAATGGTCTGGAAGCCATCAGAAGGGCCCTGAGTGGCTCTAGAACCGTCTGGGGGCATTCAGAATGGCCCAGGGGAACTAGAAGGGTCTGGAGACCTTCAGAAGGGTCCTGAGCGGCTCTAGAAGGGTCTGGGGGCCGTCAGAAGGGCCGTGGGTGGGCTCTAGAAGGGTCTGGGGGCCTTCAGAAGGGCCCCGGGTGGGCTCTAGAAGGGTCTGGAGGCCTTCAGAAGGGTCCTGAGGGGCTCTAGAAGGGTCCAACTTGGATCTCAAACGGTCTAGGGCCTTCAGATTGGTCCTGGGGGGCTCTAGAAGGGTCTTGGAACCTTCATAAGGGTCCTGACTGGCTCTAGAAGGGTTCTGGGGGGCTCTAGAAGGGTCTGGGGGCATTCAGAAGGGTCCTGAGGGGCTCTAGAAGGGTCTGGGAGCCTTTCGAAGGGTCCTCGGGGGCTCTAGAAAGTCATAGAAGGGTCTTAGAAGGCCCTAACAGCGTCCCAGGGTGCTCCAGAGGGTTTGCAGAAGTCTTAGAAGAGTCCTACAAGGACCTAAGGAGGTGCCAGGGGGCTCCAGAGGCTTCCTGGTGACTCTAGAAGGGTCCTTGAAAGCCCTAAGTGGGTCCCAGGTGGATCTAGCGGGTACCTGTGGGTTCTAGAAGGTTCCTAGAAGGTCGTAAGGGGGTCCCAGGGGGCTCTAGAGGGTTCCTGGTGGTCCTAGAAGGTTCCTAGAAGGTCCTAAGGGGGTCCCAGAGCGCTCTAGAGGTATCCTCGTGGTCGTAGAAGGTTCCTATAAGGTTCTAAGGGGGTCTCAGGGGGCTCTAGATGGTTCCTCGTGGCCCTAGGAGGGTCCTAGAAAGCCCTAAGCGGGTCCCAGGAGGCTCTAGAGGGTTCCTGGTGACTCTAGAAGGGTCCCAGTAAGCCCTAGAAAGGTCCCAGGGGGCTCTAGAGGGTTCCTGGAGACCCTAGAAGAGTCCCAGAAAGCCCTAGAAGGGTCACACGGGGCTCTAGAGGGTTCTCGTGGGTCCTAGAAGGGTTCTAGAAGGCCCTAAGGGTGCCCAGAGGACTCCAGAGGATTCTTCGTGGTCCTAGAAGAGCTCTAGAAGGCACTAAATAGGTCCAAGGTTGCTCTAGAGGGTTCCTCGTGGTCTTAGATGCGTCCGAGAAGGCCCTAAGGGGTCCCAGGGGGCTCTAGAGGGTCCTTGGGGCACTAGAAGGGTCCTAGAAGGCCTTAAGTGGGTCTCAGGTGGCTCTAGGGGTTTCCTCGTTGTCCTAGAAGGGTCCTAGGAGGCCCTAAGTGGGTCCCAGGGGGCTCTAGAGGGTTTCATGTGTTCCTAGAATAACCCAGAAGGCCCTAAGGAGGTCCCAGGTGGCTCTAGAGAGTTCCTCGTGGTCTTAGAAGGGTTCTAGAAGGCCCTATGTGGTCCCAGGGGGCTCTAGAGGGTCCCTGGGACACTAGAAGTGTCCTAGAAGGCCCTAAGTGGGTCTCAGGGTGCTCTAGGGGGTTCCTCGTTGTCCTAGAAGTGTCCTAGGAGGCCCTAAGTGGGTCCCAGGGGGCTCTAGAGGGCTCCTGGTGACTCTAGAAGTCTCCTATAAAGCTCTAGAAGGGTCCCAGGGGGCTCTAGAAGGTACATGGTGACACTAGACGGGTCCTAGAAAGACCTAGAATGGTCCCAGAGGGCTCTAGAGGGTTCCCTTGGGTCCTAGAAGCGTCCTAGAAGGCCCTAAAGGGGTCCCAGGGGGCTCTAGATGGTTCCTCGTGGTCTTAAAAGGGTCTTAGAAGGCCCTAAATGGGTCCCAGGGGGCTCTAGAGGGTTCCTCGTGTTTCTAAAAGGGTCCTATAAGGCCCTAAGGGGGTCCCAGGGGTCTCTAGAGGGTTTCTCGTGGTCCTAGAATGGTCCTAGAAGACACTAAGGGGGTCCCAGGGGGTTCTACATGGTTTCTCGTGGTCCTAGAAGGCACCTAGAAGGGTCTAAGTGGGTCCCAGGGGGCTCTAGAGGGTTTCTCGTGGTCCTTGAAGGGTCCTAGACGGTCCTAAAGTGGTCCGAGGGAGTTCTAGAGGGTTCTTGGTTACTCTAGAAGTGTCCTAGAAAGCCCTAGAAGGGTCCAATGGGGCTCTAGAGGGTTCCCTGTGGTCCTTGAAGGGTCCTAGAAGGCCCTAAAATGGTCCCAGGGGGTTCTAGAGGGTTCCTGGTACTCCTAGAAGAGTCCTATAAGGATCCATGCGGTCCCAGGGGGCTCTAGGGGGTCCCTGGGGACCCTAGAAGGGTCCTAGAAGGCCCTAAAGGGGACCCAGGGGGCTCTAGAGTGTTCACCGGTGACTTACAATGGTCCTAGAAGGCCCTAAGGGGGTACTAGGGGGCTCTAGGTTGTTTCTCATGGTCCTAGAAGGGCCCTAGAAGGCCCTAAAGTGTTTCCAGGGGGCTTTAGAGTGTTCCCCGGGGTCTTACCATGGTCCTAGAAGGCCCTAAGTGGGTCCCAGGGGGCTCTAGATGGTTTCTCGTGGTCCTAGAAGGGTCCTAGAAGGCCCTAAACTGGTCCCAGGGGGCTGTAGATTGTTTCTCATGGTCCTAGAAGGGTCCTAGAAGTCCCTAAAGGGGTCCCAGGGGGCTCTAGAGGGTTCCTTGTGGCCCTAGAAGGGTCTTAGAAGGACCTAAGTGTGCCCAGAGGACTACAGAGGATTCTTCGTGGTCCTAGAAGAGCTCTAGAAGGCACTAAATGGGTCCAAGGTTGCTCTACAGGGTTCCTCGTGGTCTTAGAAGGGTCCTAGAAGGCTCTAAGGGGTCCCAGTGGGCTCTAGAGGGTCCCTGGGGGTCCTAGAAGGGTCCTAGAAGGCCCTAAGGAGGTCCCAGGGGTCTCTAGAGGGTTTCCCAGGGACTTACAATGATCCTAGGTGGCCCTACGGGGGTCCCAGGTGTCTCTAGAGGGTTTCTCGTGGTCCTAGAAGGGTCCTAGAAGGCCCTAAGGGGGTCCCAGGGGACTCTAGAGGGTTCCTGGTGCCTCTACAAGGGTCTTAGAAAATCCTAGAAATTTCCCAGGGGGTTCTAGATGGTTCCTTGTAGTTTTAGAAGTGTTCTAGAAGGCCTTTAATGGGTCCCATGGGGCTCTAGAGGGTTCCCCGTGGTCCTAGAATGGTCCTAGAATGCCCCAAGGGGTTCCCAGGGGGCTCTAGAGGGTTCCTGGGGCTCCTAGAAGGGTCCTAGAAGGCTCTAAGGGGGTCCCTGGGTGCTCTAGAAGGTCCCTGGGGGCACTAGAAGGGTCCTAGAAGGCACTAAATTGGTCCCAAGGGGCTCTAGAGGGTTCCCCGGCATCTTACAATGGTCCTACATGGCCCTAAGTTGTCCCAGGAGGCTCTAGAGGGTTCCATGTGTTCCTAGAATAACCCAGAAGGCCCTAAGGAGGTCCCAGGTGGCTCTAGATGGTTTCTCGTTGTCCTAGAAGGGTCATAGAAGGCTCTAAGGGGGTCCTAGGGAGCTCTAGAGGGTTCCTCGTGGTGCTAGAATGTACCTAGAAGGCTCTAAGGGGGTCCCAGGTGGCTCTAGAGGGTTCTTTGTGGTCTTAGAAGCGTCCGAGAAGGCCCTAAGTGGGTCCCAGAGGGCTCTAGAAGGTCCCTGGGGGCCCTAGAAATGTCCTAGAAGGCCCTAAGGAGGTCCCAGGTGCCTCTAGAGAGTTTCTCGTGGTCTTAGAAGGGTTCTAGAAGGCCCTATGGGGTCCCAGGGGGCTCTAGAGGGTCCCTGGGACACTAGAAGTGTCCTAGAAGGCCCTAAGTTGGTTTCAGGGTGCTCTAGGGGGTTCCTCATGTCCTAGAATTGTCCTAGGAGGCCCTAAGTGGGTCCCAGGGGGCTCTAGAGGGCTCCTGGTGACTCTAGAAGTCTCCTATAAAGCTCTAGAAGGGTCCCAGAAGGCTCTAGAGGGTTCCTGGTGACACTAGAAGGGTCCTAGAAAGACCTAGAATGGTCCCAGAGGGCTCTAGAGGGTTCCCGTGGGTCCTAGAAGGGTCCTAGAAGGCCCTAAAGGGGTCCCAAGGGGGTCTAGATGGTTCCTCGTGGTCCTAAAAGGGTCTTAGAAGGCCCTAAATGGGTCCCAGGGGGCTCTAGAGGGTTCCTCGTGGTTCTAAAAGGGTCCTAGAAGGCCCTAAAGGGGACCCAGGGGGCTCTAGAGGGTCCTTCGTGGTCTTAGAAGCGTCCAAGAAGGCCCTAAGGGTGTCCCAGGGGGCTCTAGAAGGTCCCTGGGGGCCCTAGAATGGTCCTAGAAGGCCCTAAGGAGGTCCCAGGGGGCTCTAGAGGGTTCCTGGTGGTCCTAGAAGGATTCTAGAAGGCCCTAAGTGCTTCCCAGAGGGCTCTAGAGGGTTTCTCGTTGTCCTAGAAGGGTCCTAGGTGGCCCTAAATGGGGCCCAGGGAGCTCTAGACGGTTCCTCGTGGTCCTAGGAGGATCCTAGAAGGACCTAAGTGGTTC
>NW_027206801.1:0-62500 GCF_032191515.1 Phaenicophaeus curvirostris | reverse complement strand
ACCTGTGGGTACCCTCTAGAGCCCCCTGGGACCCTTCTAGGGCTTTCTAGGACACGTCTAGAGTCACCAGAAACCCTCTAGAGATCCCTTGGACCCCTTAAGGGCCTTCTAGGACCCTTCTAGGACCACGAGAAAACTTCCAGAGCCCCCTGGGACCCACTTAGGGCCTTCTAGGACCATTTTAAGACCCCGGGGAACCCTGTAGAGCCCCCTGGGACCCCTTTAGGGCCTTCTAAGACCATTTTAAGATATCGGGTAACCCTCTAGAGCCCCCTGGGACCCCCTTAGGGCCTTCTAGGACCATGGTAAGACCCCGGGGAACCCTCCAGAGCACCCTGGGTCCTCTTTAGTGCCTTCTAGTACCCTTCTAGGGCCCCCAGAGACCTTCTAGAGCCCCCTGGTTACACTTTGAGCCTTCTAGAACCCTTCTAGGAGCCCCAGGAACCCTCTAGAGCTTCCTGAGACCCCCTTAGGGCCTTCTAGGACCCTTCTAGGACGGCGAGGAACCCTCTAGAGCCCTCTGGGACCCCCTTAGGGCCTTCTAGGGCCCTTCTAGTGCAGGCAGGGACCCTCTAGAGCCCCCTGGGACCCACCCAGGGCCTTCTAGGACCATTTTAAGACTCTCTGGAACCATCTAGAGCCCCCTGGGAAAACTTAGAGCATTCTAGGACCCTTCTAGGACCCCAGGAATATTCTAGAACCCCCTGGGACCACCTTAGGGCCTTCTAGTACCGTTCTAGGACCACCAGGAACCCTCTAGAGCCCCCTGTGACCCCCTTAGGGCCTTCTAGGACCCTTCTCGGACCACCAGGAACACTCTAGAGCCCCCTGTGACACTCTTAGGGCCTTCTAGGACTCTTCTAGGACCACGAGGAAACCATCTAGAGCCCCCTGGGTCCCGCTTAGGGCCTTCTAGGACCATGGTAAGACCCCGGGGAACCCTCTAGAGCACCCTGGGTCCTCTATACAGCCTTCTAGGACCCTTCTAGGACCACCAGGAACCCTCTAGAGCCCGCTGGGACCCACTTAGGGCCATCTAGGGGTCTTCTAGGACCACGAGTAACCATCTAGAGACCCGTGGGATGACTTAAGGGCCTTCTAGGGGTCTTCTAGGGCCACGAGTAACCATCTAGAGACATGTGGGACCACTTAAGGGCCTTCTTGGACACTTCTTGGTCCACAAGAGACCCTCTAGAGCCCCCTGTGACTGCTTAGAGTCTTCTAGGTCCATTCTATGAGCCCCAGGAAACACATAGAGCCCCCTGGGACCCCTTTAGGGCCTTCTAGGACCCTTCTAGGACCACCAGGAGCCCTCTAGAGCCCCCTAGGACCCACTTAGGGCCTTCTAGGACTCTTCTAGTACCCCCAGGGACCCTCTAGAGCCACCTGGGACCCTTTTAGGGCCTTCTAGGACCCTCCTAGGACCCACGGGTACCCTCTAGAGCCCTCTGGGACCCTTCTAGGGCTTTCTTGGACCCTTTTAGAATCACCAGGAACCCTCCAGAGTCCCCTGGGACCCTTCTAGGGCTTTCTAGGACCCTTCTAGGACCACGAGGAACCCTCTAGAGCCCCCTGGGACCCCCTTAGGGCCTTCTAGGACCCTTCTAGGGCCCCCAGGGACCCTCTAGAGCCCCCTGGGACCCACTTAGGGCTTTCTAAGACCCTTCTAGGACCACCAGGAGCCCTCTATAGCCCTCTGGGACCCTCTTTGCGCCTTCTAGGACCCTTCTAGTGCCCCCAGGGACACTCTAGAGCCCCCTGGGACTCTTTAGGTCCTAGTAGGACCCTTCTAGGACCACGAGAAATCCTCTAGAGCCCCCTGGGACCTCCTTAGGTCCTTCTAGGACCGTTCTAGGGTCACCAGGAACCCTCTAGAGCCCTCTGGGACCCACTTAGGGCCTTCTAGGACCCTTCTAGGACCACGAGGAGCTCTCTAGAGCCCCCTGAGACTTGCTTAAGGCCTTCTAGGACTCTTCTAGGACCACGAGAAACCATCTAGAGCCCCCTGGGACCCACTTAGGGCATTCTAGGTTCATTTTAAGACCCTGGGGAACCCTCTAGAGCCTCGTGGTACCACTTAGAGCCTTGTAGAACCCTTCTAGGACCAGAAGGAACCCTCTAGAGCCCCCTGGGACCCCCTTAGGGCCTTCTAGGACAATTCTAGCGCCCCCAGGGACCCTCTAGAGCCCCCTGGGACACACTTAGGGCCTTCTAGGACTCTTCTAGTACCCCCAGGGACCCTCTAGAGCCCGCTGGGACCCTTTTAGGGCCTTCTAGGACCCTCCTAGGACCCACGGGTACCCTCTAGAGCCCTCTGGGACCCTTCTAGGCCTTTCTTAGACCCTTTTAGAATCACCAGGAACCCTCCAGAGTCCCCTGGGACCCTTCTAGGGCTTTCTAGGACCCTTCTAGGACCACGAGGAACCCTCTAGAGCCCCCGGGACCATTTTAGGGCCTTCTAGGACCCTTCTAGGACCATGAGAAACCATCTATAGCTCTCTGGGACCCCTTTAGGGCGTTCTAGGACTCTTCTAGGGTCCCCAGAGACCGTCTAGAGCCCCCTGGGATGCCTTAGAGCCTTCGGGGACCCTTCTAGGACCACGAGGAACCCTCTAGAGCCCCCTGGGACCCCCTTAGGGCATTCTAGGACCCTTCTAGGGCCCCCAGGGACCCTCTAGAGCCCCCCGGGACCCACTTAGGGCCTTCTAAGACCCTTCTAGGACCACCAGGAGCCCTCTATAGCCCTCTGGGACACCTTTTTGCACATTCTAGGACACTTCTAGTGCCCCCAGAGACCCTCTAGAGCTCCCTGGGAGTCTTTAGAGCCTTCTAGGACCCTTCTAGGATCACCAGGAACCCTCTAGAGCCCTCTGGGACCCACTTAGGGCCTTCTAGGACCCTTCTAGGACCACGAGGAACCCTCTAGAGCCCCCTGGGACTTGCTTAAGGCCTTCTAGAACCCTTCTAGGACCAGGAGAAACACTCTACAGCCCCCTGGGACTCCCTTAGGGCCTTCTAGGGTTATTGTAAGACCCTGGGGAACCCTCAAGAGCCTCGTGGGACCCCTTAGAGCCTTCTAGGACCCTTCTAGGACCACGAGGATCCCTCTAGAGCCCCCTGGGACACCTTAGGGCCTTCTAGGGCTCTTCTAGCGCCCCCAGTGACCCTCTAGACCCCCCTGGAACTTGCTTAAGTCCTTCTAGAACCCTTCTAGGGCCACCAGGAACCCTCTAGAGCCCCCTGGGACCCCCTTAGGGCATTCTAGGTCCATGGTAAAACCCCGGGGAACCCTCTAGAGCCCCCTGGGTCCTATTTAAGGCCTTCTAGTACACTTCTAGGGCCCCCAGGGACCTTCTAGAGCCCCCTGGGTCCACTTAGGGCCTTTTAGGACCATTCTAGGACCAGGAGGAACCATCTAGAGCCCTCTGAGAACCCCTTAGGGCCTTCTAAGACCATTTAAAGTCTCCGGGGAACCATCTAGAGGCCCCTGAGACCCCTTAGAACATTCTAGGACCCTTCTATGACCACGAGGAACCTTCTAGAACCACCTGGGACCCCCTTAGGGCCGTCTAGGACCCTTCTCGGACCACCAGGAACCCTCTAGAGCCCCCTGGGACTTGCTTAAGGCCTTCTAGGACTCTTCTAGGACCACGAGGAAACCAGATAGAGCCCCCTGGGACCCACTTAGGGCCTTCTAGGACCATGGTAAGACCCCGGGGAACCCTCTAGAGTACCCTGCGTCCTCCTTAGGGCCTTCTAGTACACTTCTAGGGACCAAGGGACTTTCTAGAGACCCTGGTTCCCTTTAGAGCCATCTAGAACCCTTCTAAGAGCCCCAGGAACCCTCTAGAGCCCTCTGGGACCCTCTTTGCGCCTTCTAGGACCCTTCTAGGACCACGAGGAAACCTCTAGAGCCCTCTGGGACCCCCTTAGGTCCTTCTAGGACCCTTCTAGACCCCCCAATAACCCTCTAGATCCCTCTGGGACCCACTTAGGGCCTTCTAGCACCCTTCTAGGACCACAAGGATCTCTCTAGAGCCCACTGGGACCCCCTTAAGAACTTCAAGGACCCTTCTAGGACCACAAGAAACCATCTAGAACCCCTTGGGACTCACATAGGGCCTTCTAGGATCATTGTAAGACCCTGGGGAACCATCTAGAGCGTCGTGGGACCACTTAGAGCCTTCTAGGACGATTCTAGTACCACAAGGAACCCTCTAGAGCCCCCTGGGACCCATTTAGGGCCTTCTAGGACCCTTCTAGGACCACGAGGAACCCTCTAGAGCCCCCTGGGACCCCCTTAGGGCCTTCTAGGACAATTCTAGCGCCCCCAGGTACCCTCTAGAGCCCCCTGGGACACACTTAGGGCCTTCTAGGACCCTTCTAGGACACAGGGAACCCTCAAGAGCCCCCTGGGACCCCCTTAGGGCTTTCTAGGGCCATGGTAAGACCCTGGGGAACCCTCCAGAGCACCCTGGGTCCTCTTTAGTGCCTTCTAGTACCCTTCTAGGGCCCCCAGGGACCTTCTAGAGCCCCCTGGTTACCCTTTGAGCCTTCTAGAACCCTTCTAGGAGCTCCAGGAACCCTCTAGAGCCCGCTGGGACCCCCTTAGGGCCTTCTAGGACCCTTCTAGGACCACCAGGAGCCCTCTAGAGCCCCCTAGGACTCACTTAGGGCCTTCTAGGACTCTTCTAGCGTCCCCAGAGACCGTCTAGAGCCCCCTGGGATGCCTTAGAGCCTTCGAGGACCCTTCTAGGACCACGAGGAACCCTCTAGAGCCCCCTGGGACCCCCTTAGGGCATTCTAGGACCCTTCTAGGGCCCCCAGGGACCCTCTAGAGCCCCCTGGGACCCACTTAGGGCATTCTAAGACCCTTCTAGGACCACCAGGAGCCCTCTAGAGCCCTCTGGGACACCTTTTTGCACATTCTAGGACACTTCTAGTGCCCCCAGAGACCCTCTAGAGCTCCCTGGGAGTCTTTAGGGCCTACTAGGACCCTTCTAGGATCACCAGGAACCCTCTAGAGCCCTCTGGGACCCACTTAGGGCCTTCTAGGACCCTTCTAGGACCACGAGGAACCCTCTAGAGCCCCCTGGGACTTGCTTAAGGCCTTCTAGAACCCTTCTAGGACCAGGAGAAACACTCTAGAGCCCCCTGGGACTCCCTTAGGGCCTTCTAGGGTTATTGTAAGACCCTGGGGAACCCTCAAGAGCCTCGTGGGACCCCTTAGAGCCTTCTAGGACCCTTCTAGGACCACGAGGATCCCTCTAGAGCCCCCTGGGACACCTTAGGGCCTTCTAGGGCTCTTCTAGCGCCCCCAGTGACCCTCTAGACCTCCCTGGAACTTGCTTAAGTCCTTCTAGAACCCTTCTAGGGCCACGAGGAACCCTCTAGAGCCCCCTGGGACCCCCTTAGGGCCTTCTAGGTCCATGGTAAAACCCCGGGGAACCCTCTAGAGCACCCTGGGTCCTATTTAAGGCCTTCTAGTACACTTCTAGGGCCCCCAGGGACCTTCTAGAGCCCCCTGGGTCCACTTAGGGCCTTTTAGGACCATTCTAGGACCAGGAGGAACCATCTAGAGCCCTCTGAGAACCCCTTAGGGCCTTCTAAGACCATTTAAAGTCTCCGGGGAACCATCTAGAGGCCCCTGAGACCCCTTAGAACATTCTAGGACCCTTCTATGACCACGAGGAACCTTCTAGAACCACCTGGGACCCCCTTAGGGCCGTCTAGGACCCTTCTCGGACCACCAGGAACCCTCTAGAGCCCCCTGGGACTTGCTTAAGGCCTTCTAGGACTCTTCTAGGACCACGAGGAAACCAGATAGAGCCCCCTGGGACCAACTTAGGGCCTTCTAGGACCATGGTAAGACCCCGGGGAACCCTCTAGAGCACCCTGCGTCCTCCTTAGGGCCTTCTAGTACACTTCTAGGGACCAAGGGACTTTCTAGAGCCCCCTGGTTCCCTTTAGAGCCTTCTAGAACCCTTCTAGGAGCCCCAGGAACCATCTAGAGCCCTCTGGGACCCTCTTTGCGCCTTCTAGGACCCTTCTAGGACTACGAGGAACCCTCTAGAGCCCTCTGGGACCCCCTTAGGTCCTTCTAGGACCCTTCTAGACCCCCCAATAACCCTCTAGATCCCTCTGGGACCCACTTAGGGCCTTCTAGCACCCTTCTAGGACCACGAGGAACTCTCTAGAGCCCACTGGGACCCCCTGAAGAACTTCAAGGACCCTTCTAGGACCACAAGAAACCATCTAGAACCCCTTGGGACTCACATAGGGCCTTCTAGGATCATTGTAAGACCCTGGGGAACCATCTAGAGCGTCGTGGGACCACTTAGAGCCTTCTAGGACGATTCTAGTACCACGAGGAACCCTCTAGAGCCCCCTGGGACCAATTTAGGGCCTTCTAGGACCCTTCTAGGACCACGAGGAACCCTCTAGAGCCCCCTGGGACCCCCTTAGGGCCTTCTAGGACAATTCTAGCGCCCCCAGGGACCCTCTAGAGCCCCCTGGGACACACTTAGGGCCTTCTAGGACCCTTCTAAGACACAGGGAACCCTCAAGAGCCCCCTGGGACCCCCTTAGGGCTTTCTAGGGCCATGGTAAGACCCTGGGGAACCCTCCAGAGCACCCTGGGTCCTCTTTAGTGCCTTCTAGTACCCTTCTAGGGCCCCAGGGACCTTCTAGAGCCCCCTGGTTACCCTTTGAGCCTTCTAGAACCCTTCTAGGAGCCCCAGGAACCCTCTAGAGCCCCCTGGGACCACCTTAGGGCCTTCTAGGACCCTTCTAGGACCACAAGGAACCCTCTAGAGCCCCCTGGGACCCCTTTAGGGCCTTCTAGGACAATTCTAGGGCCGCCAGGGTCCGTCTAGAGCCCCCGGGACCCCTTTAGGGCCTTCTGGGACCCTTCTAGGACCACCAGGAGCCCTCTAGAGCCCCCTAGGACTCACTTAGGGCCTTCTAGGACTCTTCTAGTACCCCCAGGGACCCTCTAGAGCCCCCTGGGACCCTTTTAGGGTCTTCTAGGACCCTCCTAGGACCCACGGGTACCCTCTAGAGCCCTCTGGGACCCTTCTAGGCCTTTCTTGGACCCTTTTAGAATCACCAGGAACCCTCCAGAGTCCCCTGGGACCCTTCTAGGGCTTTCTAGGACCCTTCTAGGACCACGAGGAACCCTCTAGAGCCCCCAGGACCATTTTAGGGCCTTCTAGGACCCTTCTAGGACCACGAGAAACCATCTATATCTCTCTGGGACCCCTTTAGGGCGTTCTAGGACTCTTCTAGGGTCCCCAGAGACCGTCTAGAGCCCCCTGGGATGCCTTAGAGCCTTCGAGGACCATTCTAGGACCACGAGGAACCCTCTAGAGCCCCCTGGGACCCCCTTAGGGCATTCTAGGACCCTTCTAGGGCCCCCAGGGACCCTCTAGAGCCCCCTGGGACCCACTTAGGGCATTCTAAGACCCTTCTAGGACCACCAGGAGCCCTCTAGAGCCCTCTGGGACACCTTTTTGCACATTCTAGGACACTTCTAGTGCCCCCAGAGACCCTCTAGAGCTCCCTGGGAGTCTTTAGGGCCTACTAGGACCCTTCTAGGATCACCAGGAACCCTCTAGAGCCCTCTGGGACCCACTTAGGGCCTTCTAGGACCCTTCTAGGACCACGAGGAACCCTCTAGAGCCCCCTGGGACTTGCTTAAGGCCTTCTAGAACCCTTCTAGGACCAGGAGAAACACTCTAGAGCCCCCTGGGACTCCCTTAGGGCCTTCTAGGGTTATTGTAAGACCCTGGGGAACCCTCAAGAGCCTCGTGGGACCCCTTAGAGCCTTCTAGGACCCTTCTAGGACCACGAGGATCCCTCTAGAGCCCCCTGGGACACCTTAGGGCCTTCTAGGGCTCTTCTAGCGCCCCCAGTGACCCTCTAGACCTCCCTGGAACTTGCTTAAGTCCTTCTAGAACCCTTCTAGGGCCACGAGGAACCCTCTAGAGCCCCCTGGGACCCCCTTAGGGCATTCTAGGTCCATGGTAAAACCCCGGGGAACCCTCTAGAGCACCCTGGGTCCTATTTAAGGCCTTCTAGTACACTTCTAGGGCCCCCAGGGACCTTCTAGAGCCCCCTGGGTCCACTTAGGGCCTTTTAGGACCATTCTAGGACCAGGAGGAACCATCTAGAGCCCTCTGAGAACCCCTTAGGGCCTTCTAAGACCATTTAAAGTCTCCGGGGAACCATCTAGAGGCCCCTGAGACCCCTTAGAACATTCTAGGACCCTTCTATGACCACGAGGAACCTTCTAGAACCACCTGGGACCCCCTTAGGGCCGTCTAGGACCCTTCTCGGACCACCAGGAACCCTCTAGAGCCCCCTGGGACTTGCTTAAGGCCTTCTAGGACTCTTCTAGGACCACGAGGAAACAAGATAGAGCCCCCTGGGACCAACTTAGGGCCTTCTAGGACCATGGTAAGACCCCGGGGAACCCTCTAGAGCACCCTGCGTCCTCCTTAGGGCCTTCTAGTACACTTCTAGGGACCAAGGGACTTTCTAGAGCCCCCTGGTTCCCTTTAGAGCCTTCTAGAACCCTTCTAGGAGCCCCAGGAACCATCTAGAGCCCTCTGGGACCCTCTTTGCGCCTTCTAGGACCCTTCTAGGACCACGAGGAACCCTCTAGAGCCCTCTGGGACCCCCTTAGGTCCTTCTAGGACCCTTCTAGACCCCCCAATAACCCTCTAGATCCCTCTGGGACCCCCTTAGGGCCTTCTAGCACCCTTCTAGGACCACGAGGAACTCTCTAGAGCCCACTGGGACCCCCTGAAGAACTTCAAGGACCCTTCTAGGACCACAAGAAACCATCTAGAACCCCTTGGGACTCACATAGGGCCTTCTAGGATCATTGTAAGACCCTGGGGAACCATCTAGAGCGTCGTGGGACCACTTAGAGCCTTCTAGGACGATTCTAGTACCACGAGGAACCCTCTAGAGCCCCCTGGGACCAATTTAGGGCCTTCTAGGACCCTTCTAGGACCACGAGGAACCCTCTAGAGCCCCCTGGGACCCACTTAGGGCCTTCTAGGACAATTCTAGCGCCCCCAGGGACCCTCTAGAGCCCCCTGGGACACACTTAGGGCCTTCTAGGACCCTTCTAGGACACAGGGAACCCTCAAGAGCCCCCTGGGACCCACTTAGGGCTTTCTAGGGCCATGGTAAGACCCTGGGGAACCCTCCAGAGCACCCTGGGTCCTCTTTAGTGCCTTCTAGTACCCTTCTAGGGCCCCCAGGGACCTTCTAGAGCCCCCTGGTTACCCTTTGAGCCTTCTAGAACCCTTCTAGGAGCCCCAGGAACCCTCTAGAGCCCCCTGGGACCCCCTTAGGGCCTTCTAGGACCCTTCTAGGAACACAAGGAACCCTCTAGAGCCCCCTGGGACCCCTTTAGGGCCTTCTAGGACAATTCTAGGGCCGCCAGGGTCCGTCTAGAGCCCCCGGGACCCCTTTAGGGCCTTCTGGGACCCTTCTAGGACCACCAGGAGCCCTCTAGAGCCCCCTAGGACCCACTTAGGGCCTTCTAGGACTCTTCTAGTACCCCCAGGGACCCTCTAGAGCCCCCTGGGACCCTTTTAGGGCCTTCTAGGACCCTCCTAGGACCCACGGGTACCCTCTAGAGCCCTCTGGGACCCTTCTAGGCCTTTCTTGGACCCTTTTAGAATCACCAGGAACCCTCCAGAGTCCCCTGGGACCCTTCTAGGGCTTTCTAGGACCCTTCTAGGACCACGAGGAACCCTCTAGAGCCCCCAGGACCATTTTAGGGCCTTCTAGGACCCTTCTAGGACCACGAGAAACCATCTATAGCTCTCTGGGACCCCTTTAGGGCGTTCTAGGACTCTTCTAGGGTCCCCAGAGACCGTCTAGAGCCCCCTGGGATGCCTTAGAGCCTTCGAGGACCCTTCTAGGACCACGAGGAACCCTCTAGAGCCCCCTGGGACCCCCTTAGGGCATTCTAGGACCCTTCTAGGGCCCCCAGGGACCCTCTAGAGCCCCCTGGGACCCACTTAGGGCCTTCTAAGACCCTTCTAGGACCACCAGGAGCCCTCTATAACCGTCTGGGACACCTTTTTGCACATTCTAGGACACTTCTAGTGCCCCTAGAGACCCTCTAGAGCTCCCTGGGAGTCTTTAGGGCCTACTAGGACCCTTCTAGGATCACCAGGAACCCTCTAGAGCCCTCTGGGACCCACTTAGGGCCTTCTAGGACCCTTCTAGGACCACGAGGAACCCTCTAGAGCCCCCTAGGACCCCCTTAGGGCATTCTAGGACCCTTCTAGGGCCCCCAGGGACCCTCTAGAGCCCCCTGGGACCCCCTTAGGGCTTTCTAAGACCCTTCTAGGACCACCAGGAGCCCTCTATAGCCCTCTGGGACCCTCTTTGCGCCTTCTAGGACCCTTCTAGTGCCCCCAGGGACACTCTAGAGCCCCCTGGGACTCTTTAGGGCCTACTAGGACCCTTCTAGGACCACGAGAAATCTTCTAGAGCCCCCTGGGACCTCCTTAGGTCCTTCTAGGACCGTTCTAGGGTCACCAGGAACCCTCTAGAGCCCTCTGGGACCCACTTAGGGCCTTCTAGGACCCTTCTAGGACCACGAGGAACTCTCTAGAGCCCCCTGAGACTTGCTTAAGGCCTTCTAGGACTCTTCTAGGACCACGAGAAACCATCTAGAGCCCCCTGGGACCCACGTAGGGCATTCTAGGTTCATTTTAAGACCCTGGGGAACCCTCTAGAGCCTCGTGGTACCACTTAGAGCCTTGTAGGACCCTTCTAGGACCAGAAGGAACCCTCTAGAGCCCCCTGGGACCCCCTTAGGGCCTTCTAGGACAATTCTAGCGCCCCCAGGGACCCTCTAGAGCCCCCTGGGACACACTTAGGGCCTTCTAGGACCCTTCTAGGACACAGGGAACCCTCAAGAGCCCCCTGGGACCCCCTTAGGGCTTTCTAGGGCCATGGTAAGACCCTGGGGAACCCTCCAGAGCACCCTGGGTCCTCTTTAGTGCCTTCTAGTACCCTTCTAGGGCCCCCAGGGTCCTTCTAGAGCCCCCTGGTTACACTTTGAGCCTTCTAGAACCCTTCTAGGAGCCCCAGGAACCCTCTAGAGCCCGCTGGGACCCCCTTAGGGCCTTCTAGGACCCTTCTAGGACCACAAGGAACCCTCTAGAGCCGCCTGGGACCCCTTTAGGGCCTTCTAGGACAATTCTAGGGCCGCCAGGGTCCGTCTAGAGCCCCCTGGGACCCCTTTAGGGCCTTCTAGGACCCTTCTAGGACCACCAGGAGCCCTCTAGAGCCCCCTAGGACCCACTTAGGGCCTTCTAGGACTCTTCTAGTACCCCCAGGGACCCTCTAGAGCCCGCTGGGACCCTTTTAGGGCCTTCTAGGACCCTCCTAGGACCCACGGGTACCCTCTAGAGCCCTCTGGGACCCTTCTAGGCCTTTCTTGGACC
This sequence comes from Phaenicophaeus curvirostris, assembly GCF_032191515.1. Taxonomy (NCBI): domain Eukaryota; kingdom Metazoa; phylum Chordata; class Aves; order Cuculiformes; family Cuculidae; genus Phaenicophaeus; species Phaenicophaeus curvirostris. Next base: position 51,020 of record NW_027206801.1, on the reverse strand, counting down.
CTTTTAGAATCACCAGGAACCCTCCAGAGTCCCCTGGGACCCTTCTAGGGCTTTCTAGGACCCTTCTAGGACCACGAGGAACCGTCTAGAGCATCCGGGACCATTTTAGGGCCTTCTAGGACCCTTCTAGGACTACAAGAAACCATCTATAGCTCTCTGGGACCCCTTTAGGGCGTTCTAGGACTCTTCTAGGGTCCCCAGAGACCGTCTAGAGCCCCCTGGGATGCCTTAGAGCCTTCGAAGACCCTTCTAGGACAACGAGGAACCCTCTAGAGCCCCCTGGGACTTGCTTAAGGCCTTCTAGAACCCTTCTAGGACCAGGAGAAACACTCTAGAGCCCCCTGGGACTCCCTTAGGGCCTTCTAGGGTTATTGTAAGACCCTGGGGAACCCTCAAGAGCCTCGTGGGACCCCTTAGAGCCTTCTAGGACCCTTCTAGGACCACGAGGATCCCTCTAGAGCCCCCTGGGACACCTTAGGGCCTTCTAGGGCTCTTCTAGCGCCCCCAGTGACCCTCTAGACCCCCCTGGAACTTGCTTAAGTCCTTCTAGAACCCTTCTAGGGCCACGAGGAACCCTCTAGAGCCCCCTGGGACCCCCTTAGGGCCTTCTAGGTCCATGGTAAAACCCCGGGGAACCCTCTAGAGCACCCTGGGTCCTATTTAAGGCCTTCTAGTACACTTCTAGGGCCCCCAGGGACCTTCTAGAGCCCCCTGGGTCCACTTAGGGCCTTTTAGGACCATTCTAGGACCAGGAGGAACCATCTAGAGCCCTCTGAGAACCCCTTAGGGCCTTCTAAGACCATTTAAAGTCTCCGGGGAACCATCTAGAGGCCCCTGAGACCCCTTAGAACATTCTAGGACCCTTCTATGACCACGAGGAACCTTCTAGAACCACCTGGGACCCCCTTAGGGCCGTCTAGGACCCTTCTCGGACCACCAGGAACCCTCTAGAGCCCCCTGGGACTTGCTTAAGGCCTTCTAGGACTCTTCTAGGACCACGAGGAAACCAGATAGAGCCCCCTGGGACCAACTTAGGGCCTTCTAGGACCATGGTAAGACCCCGGGAAACCCTCTAGAGCACCCTGCGTCCTCCTTAGGGCCTTCTAGTACACTTCTAGGGACCAAGGGACTTTCTAGAGCCCCCTGGTTCCATTTAGAGCCTTCTAGAACCCTTCTAGGAGCCCCAGGAACCATCTAGAGCCCTCTGGGACCCTCTTTGCGCCTTCTAGGACCCTTCTAGGACCACGAGGAACCCTCTAGAGCCCTCTGGGACCCCCTTAGGTCCTTCTAGGACCCTTCTAGACCCCCCAATAACCCTCTAGATCCCTCTGGGACCCCCTTAGGGCCTTCTAGCACCCTTCTAGGACCACGAGGAACTCTCTAGAGCCCACTGGGACCCCCTGAAGAACTTCAAGGACCCTTCTAGGACCACAAGAAACCATCTAGAACCCCTTGGGACTCACATAGGGCCTTCTAGGATCATTGTAAGACCCTGGGGAACCATCTAGAGCGTCGTGGGACCACTTAGAGCCTTCTAGGACGATTCTAGTACCACGAGGAACCCTCTAGAGCCCCCTGGGACCAATTTAGGGCCTTCTAGGACCCTTCTAGGACCACGAGGAACCCTCTAGAGCCCCCTGGGACCCCCTTAGGGCCTTCTAGGACAATTCTAGCGCCCCCAGGGACCCTCTAGAGCCCCCTGGGACACACTTAGGGCCTTCTAGGACCCTTCTAGGACACAGGGAACCCTCAAGAGCCCCCTGGGACCCACTTAGGGCTTTCTAGGGCCATGGTAAGACCCTGGGGAACCCTCCAGAGCACCCTGGGTCCTCTTTAGTGCCTTCTAGTACCCTTCTAGGGCCCCCAGGGACCTTCTAGAGCCCCCTGGTTACCCTTTGAGCCTTCTAGAACCCTTCTAGGAGCCCCAGGAACCCTCTAGAGCCCCCTGGGACCCCCTTAGGGCCTTCTAGGACCCTTCTAGGACCACAAGGAACCCTCTAGAGCCCCCTGGGACCCCTTTAGGGCCTTCTAGGACAATTCTAGGGCCGCCAGGGTCCGTCTAGAGCCCCCGGGACCCCTTTAGGGCCTTCTGGGACCCTTCTAGGACCACCAGGAGCCCTCTAGAGCCCCCTAGGACTCACTTAGGGCCTTCTAGGACTCTTCTAGTACCCCCAGGGACCCTCTAGAGCCCCCTGGGACCCTTTTAGGGCCTTCTAGGACCCTCCTAGGACCCACGGGTACCCTCTAGAGCCCTCTGGGACCCTTCTAGGCCTTTCTTGGACCCTTTTAGAATCACCAGGAACCCTCCAGAGTCCCCTGGGACCCTTCTAGGGCTTTCTAGGACCCTTCTAGGACCACGAGGAACCCTCTAGAGCCCCCAGGACCATTTTAGGGCCTTCTAGGACCCTTCTAGGACCACGAGAAACCATCTATAGCTCTCTGGGACCCCTTTAGGGCGTTCTAGGACTCTTCTAGGGTCCCCAGAGACCGTCTAGAGCCCCCTGGGATGCCTTAGAGCCTTCGAGGACCCTTCTAGGACCACGAGGAACCCTCTAGAGCCCCCTGGGACCCCCTTAGGGCATTCTAGGACCCTTCTAGGGCCCCCAGGGACCCTCTAGAGCCCCCTGGGACCCACTTAGGGCCTTCTAAGACCCTTCTAGGACCACCACAAGCCCTCTATAACCCTCTGGGACACCTTTTTGCACATTCTAGGACACTTCTAGTGCCCCTAGAGACCCTCTAGAGCTCCCTGGGAGTCTTTAGGGCCTACTAGGACCCTTCTAGGATCACCAGGAACCCTCTAGAGCCCTCTGGGACCCACTTAGGGCCTTCTAGGACCCTTCTAGGACCACGAGGAACCCTCTAGAGCCCCCTGGGACCCCCTTAGGGCATTCTAGGACCCTTCTAGGGCCCCCAGGGACCCTCTAGAGCCCCCTGGGACCCCCTTAGGGCTTTCTAAGACCCTTCTAGGACCACCAGGAGCCCTCTATAGCCCTCTGGGACCCTCTTTGCGCCTTCTAGGACCCTTCTAGTGCCCCCAGGGACACTCTAGAGCCCCCTGGGACTCTTTAGGGCCTACTAGGACCCTTCTAGGACCACGAGAAATCTTCTAGAGCCCCCTGGGACCTCCTTAGGTCCTTCTAGGACCGTTCTAGGGTCACCAGGAACCCTCTAGAGCCCTCTGGGACCCACTTAGGGCCTTCTAGGACCCTTCTAGGACCACGAGGAACTCTCTAGAGCCCCCTGAGACTTGCTTAAGGCCTTCTAGGACTCTTCTAGGACCACGAGAAACCATCTAGAGCCCCCTGGGACCCACGTAGGGCATTCTAGGTTCATTTTAAGACCCTGGGGAACCCTCTAGAGCCTCGTGGTACCACTTAGAGCCTTGTAGGACCCTTCTAGGACCAGAAGGAACCCTCTAGAGCCCCCTGGGACCCCCTTAGGGCCTTCTAGGACAATTCTAGCGCCCCCAGGGACCCTCTAGAGCCCCCTGGGACACACTTAGGGCCTTCTAGGACCCTTCTAGGACACAGGGAACCCTCAAGAGCCCCCTGGGACCCCCTTAGGGCTTTCTAGGGCCATGGTAAGACCCTGGGGAACCCTCCAGAGCACCCTGGGTCCTCTTTAGTGCCTTCTAGTACCCTTCTAGGGCCCCCAGGGTCCTTCTAGAGCCCCCTGGTTACCCTTTGAGCCTTCTAGAACCCTTCTAGGAGCCCCAGGAACCCTCTAGAGCCCCCTGGGACCCCCTTAGGGCCTTCTAGGACCCTTCTAGGACCACAAGGAACCCTCTAGAGCCCCCTGGGACCCCTTTCGGGCCTTCTAGGACAATTCTAGGGCCGCCAGGGTCCGTCTAGAGCCCCCTGGGACCCCTTTAGGGCCTTCTAGGACCCTTCTAGGACCACCAGGAGCCCTCTAGAGCCCCCTAGGACCCACTTAGGGCCTTCTAGGACTCTTCTAGTACCCCCAGGGACCCTCTAGAGCCCGCTGGGACCCTTTTAGGGCCTTCTAGGACCCTCCTAGGACCCACGGGTACCCTCTAGAGCCCTCTGGGACCCTTCTAGGCCTTTCTTGGACCCTTTTAGAATCACCAGGAACCCTCCAGAGTCCCCTGGGACCCTTCTAGGGCTTTCTAGGACCCTTCTAGGACCACGAGGAACCGTCTAGAGCCTCCGGGACCATTTTAGGGCCTTCTAGGACCCTTCTAGCACTACAAGAAACCATCTATAGCTCTCTGGGACCCCTTTAGGGCGTTCTAGGACTCTTCTAGGGTCCCCAGAGACCGTCTAGAGCCCCCTGGGATGCCTTAGAGCCTTCGAAGACCCTTCTAGGACAACGAGGAACCATCTAGAGCCCCCTGGGACCCCCTTAGGGCATTCTAGGACCCTTCTAGGGCCCCCAGGGACCCTCTAGAGCCCCCTGGGACCCCCTTAGGGCTTTTTAAGACCCTTCTAGGACCACCAGGAGCCCTCTATAGCCCTCTGGGACCCTCTTTACGCCTTCTAGGACACTTCTAGTGCCCCCAGGGACACTCTAGAGCCCCCTGGGACTCCTTAGAGCCTACTAGGACCCTTCTAGGACCACGAGAAACCCTCTAGAGCCCCCTGGGACCTCCTTAGGTCCTTCGAGGACCGTTCTAGGGTCACCAGGAACCCTCTAGAGCCCTCTGGGACCCACTTAGGGCCTTCTAGGACCCTTCTAGGACCACGAGGAACTCTCTAGAGCCCCCTGAGACTTGCTTAAGGCCTTCTAGGACTCTTCTAGGACCACGAGAAACCATCTAGAGCCCCCTGGGACCCACTTAGGGCATTCTAGGTTCATTTTAAGACCCTGGGGAACCCTCTAGAGCCTCGTGGTACCACTTAGAGCCTTGTAGGACCCTTCTAGGACCAGAAGGAACCCTCTAGAGCCCTCTGGGACCCCCTTAGGGCCTTCTAGGACAATTCTAGCGCCCCCAGGGACCCTCTAGAGCCCCCTGGGACACACTTAGGGCCTTCTAGGACCCTTCTAGGACACAGGGAACCCTCAAGAGCCCCCTGGGACCCCCTTAGGGCTTTCTAGGGCCATGGTAAGACCCTGGGGAACCCTCCAGAGCACCCTGGGTCCTCTTTAGTGCCTTCTAGTACCCTTCTAGGGCCCCCAGGGACCTTCTAGAGCCCCCTGGTTACTCTTTGAGCCTTCTAGAACCCTTCTAGGAGCCCCAGGAACCCTCTAGAGCCCGCTGGGACCCCCTTAGGGCTTTCTAGGACCCTTCTAGGACCACAAGGAACCCTCTAGTGCCCCCTGGGACCCCTTTAGGGCCTTCTAGGACAATTCTAGGGCCGCCAGGGTCCGTCTAGAGCCCCCTGGGACCCCTTTAGGGCCTTCTAGGACCCTTCTAGGACCACCAGGATCCCTCTAGAGCCCCCTAGGACCCACTTAGGGCCTTCTAGGACTCTTCTCGTACCCCCAGGGACCCTCTAGAGCCCGCTGGGACCCTTTTAGGGCCTTCTAGGACCCTCCTAGGACCCACGGGTACCCTCTAGAGCCCTCTGGGACCCTTCTAGGCCTTTCTTGGACCCTTTTAGAATCACCAGGAACCCTCCAGAGTCCCCTGGGACCCTTCTAGGGCTTTCTAGGACCCTTCTAGGACCACGAGGAACCCTCTAGAGCCCCCGGGACCATTTTAGGGCCTTCTAGGACCCTTCTAGGACCACGAGAAACCATCTATAGCTCTCTGGGACCCCTTTAGGGCGTTCTAGGACTCTTCTAGGGTCCCCAGAGACCGTCTAGAGCCCCCTGGGATGCCTTAGAGCCTTCGAGGACCCTTCTAGGACCACGAGGAACCCTCTAGAGCCCCCTGGGACCCCCTTAGGGCATTCTAGGACCCTTCTAGGGCCCCCAGGGACCCTCTAGAGCCCCCTGGGACCCACTTAGGGCCTTCTAAGACCCTTCTAGGACCACCAGGAGCCCTCTATAGCCCTCTGGGACACCTTTTTGCACATTCTAGGACACTTCTAGTGCCCCCAGAGACCCTCTAGAGCTCCCTGGGAGTCTTTAGGGCCTACTAGGACCCTTCTAGGATCACCAGGAACCCTCTAGAGCCCTCTGGGACCCACTTAGGGCCTTCTAGGACCCTTCTAGGACCACGAGGAACCCTCTAGAGCCCCCTGGGACCCCCTTAGGGCATTCTAGGACCCTTCTAGGGCCCCCAGGGACCCTCTAGAGCCCCCTGGGACCCCCTTAGGGCTTTCTAAGACCCTTCTAGGACCACCAGGAGCCCTCTATAGCCCTCTGGGACCCTCTTTGCGCCTTCTAGGACCCTTCTAGTGCCCCCAGGGATGCTCTAGAGCCCCCTGGGACTCTTTAGGGCCTACTAGGACCCTTCTAGGACCACGAGAAATCCTCTAGAGCCCCCTGGGACCTCCTTAGGTCCTTCTAGGACCGTTCTAGGGTCACCAGGAACCCTCTAGAGCCCTCTGGGACCCACTTAGGGCCTTCTAGGACCCTTCTAGGACCACGTGGAACTCTCTAGAGTCCCCTGAGACTTGCTTAAGGCCTTCTAGGACTCTTCTAGGACCACGAGAAACCATCTAGAGCCCCCTGGGACCCACGTAGGGCATTCTAGGTTCATTTTAAGACCCTGGGGAACCCTCTAGAGCCTCGTGGTACCACTTAGAGCCTTGTAGGACCCTTCTAGGACCAGAAGGAACCCTCTAGAGCCCTCTGGGACCCCCTTAGGGCCTTCTAGGACAATTCTAGCGCCCCCAGGGACCCTCTAGAGCCCCCTGGGACACACTTAGGGCCTTCTAGGACCCTTCTAGGACACAGGGAACCCTCAAGAGCCCCCTGGGACCCCCTTAGGGCTTTCTAGGGCCATGGTAAGACCCTGGGGAACCCTCCAGAGCACCCTGGGTCCTCTTTAGTGCCTTCTAGTACCCTTCTAGGGCCCCCAGGGACCTTCTAGAGCCCCCTGGTTACCCTTTGAGCCTTCTAGAACCCTTCTAGGAGCCCCAGGAACCCTCTAGAGCCCGCTGGGACCCCCTTAGGGCCTTCTAGGACCCTTCTAGGACCACAAGGAACCCTCTAGAGCCCCCTGGGACCCCTTTAGGGCCTTCTAGGACAATTCTAGGGCCGCCAGGGTCCGTCTAGAGCCCCCTGGGACCCCTTTAGGGCCTTCTAGGACCCTTCTAGGACCACCAGGAGCCCCCTAGGACCCACTTAGGGCCTTCTAGGACTCTTCTAGTACCCCCAGGGACCCTCTAGACCCCGCTGGGACCCTTTTAGGGCCTTCTAGGACCCTCCTAGGACCCACGGGTACCCTCTAGAGCCCTCTGGGACCCTTCTAGGCCTTTCTTGGACCCTTTTAGAATCACCAGGAACCCTCCAGAGTCCCCCGGGACCCTTCTAGGGCCTTCTAGGACCCTTCTAGGACCACGAGGCACCCTCTAGAGCCCCCTGGGACTCCCTTAGGGCATTCTAGGACCCTTCTAGGGCCCCCAGGGACCCTCTAGAGGCCCCTGGGACCCACTTAGGGCCTTCTAAGACCCTTCTAGGACCACCAGGAGCCCTCTAGAGCCCTCTGGGACACCTTTTTGCACATTCTAGGACACTTCTAGTGCCCCCAGAGACCCTCTAGAGCTCCCTGGGAGTCTTTAGGGCCTACTAGGACCCTTCTAGGATCACCAGGAACCCTCTAGAGCCCTCTGGGACCCACTTAGGGCCTTCTAGGACCCTTCTAGGACCACGAGGAACCCTCTAGAGCCTCCTGGGACCCCCTTAGGGCATTCTAGGACCCTTCTAGGGCCCCCAGGGACCCTCTAGAGCCCCCTGGGACCCCCTTAGGGCTTTCTAAGACCCTTCTAGGACCACCAGGAGCCCTCTATAGCCCTCTGGGACCCTCTTTGCGCCTTCTAGGACCCTTCTAGTGCCCCCAGGGACACTCTAGAACCCGCTGGGACTCCTTAGGGCCTACTAGGACCCTTCTAGGACCACGAGAAACCCTCTAGAGCCCCCTGGGACCTCCTTAGGTCCTTCGAGGACCGTTCTAGGGTCACCAGGAACCCTCTAGAGCCCTCTGGGACCCACTTAGGGCCTTCTAGGACCTTTCTAGGACCACAAGGAACCCTCTAGAGCCCCCTGGGACCCCTTTAGGGCCTTCTAGGACAATTCTAGGGCCGCCAGGGTCCGTCTAGAGCCCCCTGGGACCCCTTTAGGGCCTTCTAGGACCCTTCTAGGACCACAAGGAACCCTCTAGAGCCCCCTGGGACCCCTTTACGGCCTTCTAGGACAATTCTAGGGCCGCCAGTGTCCGTCTAGAGCCCCCTGGGACCCCTTTAGGGCCTTGTAGGACTCTTCTAGTACCCCCAGGGACCCTCTAGAGCCCGCTGGGACCCTTTTAGGGCCTTCTAGGACCCTCCTAGGACCCACGGGTACGCTCTAGAGCCCTCTGGGACCCTTCTAGGCCTTTCTTGGACCCTTTTAGAATCACCAGGAACCCTTCAGAGTCCCCTGGGACCCTTCTAGGGCTTTCTAGGACCCTTCTAGGACCACGAGAAACCATCTATAGCTCTCTGGGACCCCTTTAGGGCGTTCTAGGACTCTTCTAGGGTCCCCAGAGACCGTCTAGAGCCCCCTGGGATGCCTTAGAGCCTTCGAGGACCCTTCTAGGACCACGAGGAACCCTCTACAGCCCCCTGGGACCCCCTTAGGGCATTCTAGGACCCTTCTAGGGCCCCCAGGGACCTTCTAGAGCCCCCTGGGACCCCCTTAGGGCTTTCTAAGACCCTTCTAGGACCACCAGGAGCCCTCTATAGCCCTCTGGGACCCTCTTTGCGCCTTCTAGGACCCTTCTAGTGCCCCCAGGGACACTCTAGAGCCCCCTGGGACTCCTTAGAGCCTACTAGGACCCTTCTAGGACCACGAGAAACCCTCCAGAGCCCCCTGGGACCTCCTTAGGTCCTTCGAGGACCGTTCTAGGGTCACCAGGAACCCTCTAGAGCCCTCTGGGACCCACTTAGGGCCTTCTAGGACCCTTCTAGGACCACGAGGAACTCTCTAGAGCCCCCTTAGACTTGCTTAAGGCCTTCTAGGACTCTTCTAGGACCACGAGAAACCATCTAGAGCCCCCTGGGACCCACTTAGGGCATTCTAGGTTCATTTTAAGACCCTGGGGAACCCTCTAGAGCCTCGTGGTACCACTTAGAGCCTTGTAGGACCCTTCTAGGACCAGAAGGAACCCTCTAGAGCCCTCTGGGACCCCCTTAGGGCCTTCTAGGACAATTCTAGCGCCCCCAGGGACCCTCTAGAGCCCCCTGGGACACACTTAGGGCCTTCTAAAACCCTTCTAGGACACAGGGAACCCTCAAGAGCCCCCTGGGACCCCCTTAGGGCTTTCTAGGGCCATGGTAAGAGCCTGGGGAACCCTCCAGAGCACCCTGGGTCCTCTTTAGTGCCTTCTAGTACCCTTCTAGGGCCCCCAGGGACCTTCTAGAGCCCCCTGGTTACACTTTGAGCCTTCTAGAACCCTTCTAGGAGCCCCAGGAACCCTCTAGAGCCCGCTGGGACCCCCTTAGGGCCTTCTAGGACCCTTCTAGGACCACAAGGAACCCTCTAGAGCCCCCTGGGACCCCTTTAGGGCCTTCTAGGACCCTTCTAGGACCACCAGGAGCCCTCTAGAGCCCCCTAGGACCCACTTAGGGCCTTCTAGGACTCTTCTAGTACCCCCAGGGACCCTCTAGAGCCCCCTGGGACCCTTTTAGGGCCTTCTAGGACCCTCCTAGGACCCACGGGTACCCTCTAGAGCCCTCTGGGACCCTTCTAGGCCTTTCTTGGACCCTTTTAGAATCACCAGGAACCCTCCAGAGTCCTTGGGACCCTTCTAGGGCTTTCTAGGACCCTTCTAGGACCACGAGGAACCCTCTAGAGCCCCCAGGACCATTTTAGGGCCTTCTAGGACCCTTCTAGGACCACGAGAAACCATCTATAGCTCTCTGGGACCCCTTTAGGGCGTTCTAGGACTCTTCTAGGGTCCCCAGAGACCGTCTAGAGCCCCCTGGGATGCCTTAGAGCCTTCGAGGACCCTTCTAGGACCACGAGGAACCCTCTACAGCCCCCTGGGACCCCCTTAGGGCATTCTAGGACTCTTCTAGTACCCCCAGGGACCCTCTAGAGCCCCCTGGGACCCACTTAGGGCCTTCTAGGACCCTTCTAGGACCACCAGGAGCCCTCTATAGCCCTCTGGGACACCTTTTTGCACATTCTAGGACACTTCTAGAGCCCCCAGAGACCCTCTAGAGCTCCCTGGGACTCTTTAGGGCCTACTAGGACCCTTCTAGGACCACGAGAAATCCTCTAGAGCCCCCTGGGACCTCCTTAGGTCCTTCTAGGACCGTTCTAGGGTCACCAGGAACCCTCTAGAGCCCTCTGGGACCCACTTAGGGCCTTCTAGGACCCTTCTAGGACCACGTGGAACTCTCTAGAGTCCCCTGAGACTTGCTTAAGGCCTTCTAGGACAATTCTAGCGCCCCCAGGGACCCTCTAGAGCCCCCTGGGACCCACGTAGGGCATTCTAGGTTCATTTTAAGACCCTGGGGAACCCTCTAGAGCCTCGTGGTACCACTTAGAGCCTTGTAGGACCCTTCTAGGACCAGAAGGAACCCTCTAGAGCCCCCTGGGACCCCCTTAGGGCCTTCTAGGACAATTCTAGCGCCCCCAGGGACCCTCTAGAGCCCCCTGGGACACACTTAGGGCCTTCTAGGACCCTTCTAGGACACAGGGAACCCTCAAGAGCCCCCTGGGACCCCCTTAGGGCTTTCTAGGGCCATGGTAAGACCCTGGGGAACCCTCCAGAGCACCCTGGGTCCTCTTTAGTGCCTTCTAGTACCCTTCTAGGGCCCCCAGGGACCTTCTAGAGCCCCCTGGTTACCCTTTGAGCCTTCAAGAACCCTTCTAGGAGCCCCAGGAACCCTCTAGAGCCCGCTGGGACCCCCTTAGGGCCTTCTAGGACCCTTCTAGGACCACAAGGAACCCTCTAGAGCCCCCTGGGACCCCTTTAGGGCCTTCTAGGACAATTCTAGGGCCGCCAGGGTCCGTCTAGAGCCCCCTGGGACCCCTTTAGGGCCTTCTAGGACCCTTCTAGGACCACCAGGAGCCCTCTAGAGCCCCCTAGGACCCACTTAGGGCCTTCTAGGACTCTTCTAGTACCCCCAGGGACCCTCTAGAGCCCGCTGGGACCCTTTTAGGGCCTTCTAGGACCCTCCTAGGACCCACGGGTACCCTCTAGAGCCCTCTGGGACCCTTCTAGGCCTTTCTTGGACCCTTTTAGAATCACCAGGAACCCTACAGAGTCCCCCGGGACCCTTCTAGGGCCTTCTAGGACCCTTCTAGGACCACGAGGAACTCTCTAGAGCCCTCTGGGACACCTTTTTGCACATTCTAGGACACTTCTAGTGCCCCCAGAGACCCTCTAGAGCTCCCTGGGAGTCTTTAGGGCCTACTAGGACCCTTCTAGGATCACCAGGAACCCTCTAGAGCCCTCTGGGACCCACTTAGGGCCTTCTAGGACCCTTCTAGGACCACGAGGAACCCTCTAGAGCCTCCTGGGACCCCCTTAGGGCATTCTAGGACCCTTCTAGGGCCCCCAGGGACCCTCTAGAGCCCCCTGGGACCCCCTTAGGGCTTTCTAAGACCCTTCTAGGACCACCAGGAGCCCTCTATAGCCCTCTGGGACCCTCTTTGCGCCTTCTAGGACCCTTCTAGTGCCCCCAGGGACACTCTAGAGCCCCCTGGGACTCTTTAGGGCCTACTAGGACCCTTCTAGGACCACGAGGAACCCTCTAGAGCCCCCTGGGACCCCCTTAGGGCATTCTAGGACCCTTCTAGGGCCCCCAGGGACCCTCTAGAGCCCCCTGGGACCCCCTTAGGGCTTTCTAAGACCCTTCTAGGACCACCAGGAGCCCTCTATAGCCCTCTGGGACCCTCTTTGCGCCTTCTAGGACCCTTCTAGTGCCCCCAGGGACACTCTAGAACCCGCTGGGACTCCTTAGGGCCTACTAGGACCCTTCTAGGACCACGAGAAACCCTCTAGAGCCCCCTGGGACCTCCTTAGGTCCTTCGAGGACCGTTCTAGGGTCACCAGGAACCCTCTAGAGCCCTCTGGGACCCACTTAGGGCCTTCTAGGACCTTTCTAGGACCACAAGGAACCCTCTAGAGCCCCCTGGGACCCCTTTAGGGCCTTCTAGGACAATTCTAGGGCCGCCAGGGTCCGTCTAGAGCCCCCTGGGACCCCTTTAGGGCCTTCTAGGACCCTTCTAGGACCACAAGGAACCCTCTAGAGCCCCCTGGGACCCCTTTACGGCCTTCTAGGACAATTCTAGGGCCGCCAGTGTCCGTCTAGAGCCCCCTGGGACCCCTTTAGGGCCTTGTAGGACTCTTCTAGTACCCCCAGGGACCCTCTAGAGCCCGCTGGGACCCTTTTAGGGCCTTCTAGGACCCTCCTAGGACCCACGGGTACCCTCTAGAGCCCTCTGGGACCCTTCTAGGCCTTTCTTGGACCCTTTTAGAATCACCAGGAACCCTTCAGAGTCCCCTGGGACCCTTCTAGGGCTTTCTAGGACCCTTCTAGGACCACGAGAAACCATCTATAGCTCTCTGGGACCCCTTTAGGGCGTTCTAGGACTCTTCTAGGGTCCCCAGAGACCGTCTAGAGCCCCCTGGGATGCCTTAGAGCCTTCGAGGACCCTTCTAGGACCACGAGGAACCCTCTACAGCCCCCTGGGACCCCCTTAGGGCATTCTAGGACCCTTCTAGGGCCCCCAGGGACCTTCTAGAGCCCCCTGGGACCCCCTTAGGGCTTTCTAAGACCCTTCTAGGACCACCAGGAGCCCTCTATAGCCCTCTGGGACCCTCTTTGCGCCTTCTAGGACCCTTCTAGTGCCCCCAGGGACACTCTAGAGCCCCCTGGGACTCCTTAGAGCCTACTAGGACCCTTCTAGGACCACGAGAAACCCTCCAGAGCCCCCTGGGACCTCCTTAGGTCCTTCGAGGACCGTTCTAGGGTCACCAGGAACCCTCTAGAGCCCTCTGGGACCCACTTAGGGCCTTCTAGGACCCTTCTAGGACCACGAGGAACTCTCTAGAGCCCCCTTAGACTTGCTTAAGGCCTTCTAGGACTCTTCTAGGACCACGAGAAACCATCTAGAGCCCCCTGGGACCCACTTAGGGCATTCTAGGTTCATTTTAAGACCCTGGGGAACCCTCTAGAGCCTCGTGGTACCACTTAGAGCCTTGTAGGACCCTTCTAGGACCAGAAGGAACCCTCTAGAGCCCTCTGGGACCCCCTTAGGGCCTTCTAGGACAATTCTAGCGCCCCCAGGGACCCTCTAGAGCCCCCTGGGACACACTTAGGGCCTTCTAAAACCCTTCTAGGACACAGGGAACCCTCAAGAGCCCCCTGGGACCCCCTTAGGGCTTTCTAGGGCCATGGTAAGAGCCTGGGGAACCCTCCAGAGCACCCTGGGTCCTCTTTAGTGCCTTCTAGTACCCTTCTAGGGCCCCCAGGGACCTTCTAGAGCCCCCTGGTTACACTTTGAGCCTTCTAGAACCCTTCTAGGAGCCCCAGGAACCCTCTAGAGCCCGCTGGGACCCCCTTAGGGCCTTCTAGGACCCTTCTAGGACCACAAGGAACCCTCTAGAGCCCCCTGGGACCCCTTTAGGGCCTTCTAGGACCCTTCTAGGACCACCAGGAGCCCTCTAGAGCCCCCTAGGACCCACTTAGGGCCTTCTAGGACTCTTCTAGTACCCCCAGGGACCCTCTAGAGCCCCCTGGGACCCTTTTAGGGCCTTCTAGGACCCTCCTAGGACCCACGGGTACCCTCTAGAGCCCTCTGGGACCCTTCTAGGCCTTTCTTGGACCCTTTTAGAATCACCAGGAACCCTCCAGAGTCCTTGGGACCCTTCTAGGGCTTTCTAGGACCCTTCTAGGACCACGAGGAACCCTCTAGAGCCCCCAGGACCATTTTAGGGCCTTCTAGGACCCTTCTAGGACCACGAGAAACCATCTATAGCTCTCTGGGACCCCTTTAGGGCGTTCTAGGACTCTTCTAGGGTCCCCAGAGACCGTCTAGAGCCCCCTGGGATGCCTTAGAGCCTTCGAGGACCCTTCTAGGACCACGAGGAACCCTCTAGAGCCCCCTGGGACCCCCTTAGGGCATTCTAGGACTCTTCTAGTACCCCCAGGGACCCTCTAGAGCCCCCTGGGACCCACTTAGGGCCTTCTAGGACCCTTCTAGGACCACCAGGAGCCCTCTATAGCCCTCTGGGACACCTTTTTGCACATTCTAGGACACTTCTAGAGCCCCCAGAGACCCTCTAGAGCTCCCTGGGACTCTTTAGGGCCTACTAGGACCCTTCTAGGACCACGAGAAATCCTCTAGAGCCCCCTGGGACCTCCTTAGGTCCTTCTAGGTCCGTTCTAGGGTCACCAGGAACCCTCTAGAGCCCTCTGGGACCCACTTAGGGCCTTCTAGGACCCTTCTAGGACCACGAGGAACTCTCTAGAGTCCCCTGGGACTCCCTTAGGGCCTTCTAGGACAATTCTAGCGCCCCCAGGGACCCTCTAGAGCCCCCTGGGACCCCCTTAGGGTTTTCTAGGGCCATGGTTAGATCCTGGGGAACCCTCCAGAGCACCCTGGGTCCTCTTTAGTGCCTTCTAGTACCCTTCTAGGGCCCCCAGGGACCTTCTAGAGCCCCCTGGTTACTCTTTGAGCCTTCTAGAACCCTTCTAGGAGCCCCAGGAACCCTCTAGAGCCCGCTGGGACCCCCTTAGGGCCTTCTAGGACCCTTCTAGGACCACCAGGAGCCCTCTAGAGCCCCCTAGGACCCACTTAGGGCCTTCTAGGACTCTTCTAGTACCCCCAGGGACCCTCTAGAGCCCCCTGGGACCCTTTTAGGGCCTTCTAGGACCCTCCTAGGACCCACGGGTACCCTCTAGAGCCCTCTGGTACCCTTCTAGGGCTTTCTTGGACCCTTTTAGAATCACCAGGAACCCTCCAGAGTCCCCTGGGACCCTTCTAGGGCTTTCTAGGACCCTTCTAGGACCACGAGAAACCCTCTAGAGCCCCCTGGGACCATTTTAGGGCCTTCTAGGACCCTTCTAGGACCACGAGAAACCATCTATAGCTCTCTGGGACCCCTTTAGGGCGTTCTAGGACTCTTCTAGGGTCCCCAGAGACCGTCTAGAGCCCCCGGGATGCCTTAGAGCCTTCGAGGACCCTTCTAGGACCACGAGGAACCCTCTAGAGCCCCCTGGGACTCCCTTAGGGCATTCTAGGACCCTTCTAGGGCCCCCAGGGACCCTCTAGAGCCCCCTGGGACCCACTTAGGGCCTTCTAAGACCCTTCTAGGACCACCAGGAGCCCTCTAGAGCCCTCTGGGACACCTTTTTGTACATTCTAGGACACTTCTAGTGCCCCCAGAGACCCTCTAGAGCTCCCTGGGAGTCTTTAGGGCCTACTAGGACCCTTCTAGGATCACCAGGAACCCTCTAGAGCCCTCTGGGACCCACTTAGGGCCTTCTAGGACCCTTCTAGGACCACGAGGAACCCTCTAGAGCCCCCTGGGACTTGCTTAAGGCCTTCTAGAACCCTTCTAGGACCAGGAGAAACACTCTAGAGCCCCCTGGGACTCACTTAGGGCCTTCTAGGATCATTGTAAGACCCTGGGGAACCCTCAAGAGCCTCGTGGGACCCGTTAGAGCCTTCTAGGACCCTTCTAGGACCACGAGGATCCCTCTAGAGCCCGCTGGGACCCACTTAGGGCCTTCTAGGACCATTCTAGGACCACAAGGAACTGTCTAGGGCCCCCTGGGACATCTTAGGGCCTTCTAGGGCTCTTCTAGCACCCCCATTGACCCTCTAGACCCCCCTGGAACTTGCTTAAGTCCTTCTAGAACCCTTCTAGGGCCACCAGGAACGCTCTAGAGCCCCCTGGGACCCCCTCAGGGCCTTCTAGGTCCATGGTAAAGCCTCGGGGAACCCTCTAGAGCACCCTGGGTCCTATTTAAGGCCTTCTAGTACACTTCTAGGGCCCCCAGGGACCTTCTAGAGCCCCCTGGGTCCCCTTAGGGCCTTTTAGGATCCTTCTAGGACCACGAGGAACCATCTAGAGCCCTCTGGGAACCCCTTAGGGCCTTCTAGGACCCTTCTAGGGCCCCCAGGGACCCTCTAGAGCCCCCTGGACCCACTTAGGGCCTTCTAGGAGACTTCTAGGACCACGAGAAACCCTCTAGAGCCCCCTGGGACCCCCTTAGGGCCTTCTAGGACCATTTTAAGTCTCCGGGGAATAATCTAGAGCCCCCTGAGACCCCTTAGAACATTCTAGGACCATTCTATGACCACGAGGAACCTTCTAGAACCCCCTGGGACCCCCTTAGAGCCGTCTAGGATCCTTCTCGGACCACCAGGAACCCTCTAGAGCCCCCTGGGACTTGCTTAAGGCCTTCTAGGACTCTTCTAGGACCACGAGGAAAGCAGATAGAGCCCCCTGGGACCCACTTAGGGCCTTCTAGGACCATGGTAAGACCCCGGGGAACCATCTAGAGCACCCTGCGTCCTCTTTAGGGCCTTCTAGTACACTTCCAGGGACCCAGGGACTTTCTAGAGCCCCCTGGTTCCCTTTAGAGCCTTCTAGAACCCTTCTAGGAGCCCCAGGAACCCTCTAGAGCCCCCTGGGACCCCCTTAGGGCCTTCTAGGACCCTTCTAGGGCCCCCAGGGACCCTCTAGAGCCCCCTGGGACCCACTTAGGGCCTTCTAAGACCCTTCTAGGACCACCAGGAGCCCTCTATAGCCCTCTGGGACATCTTTTTGCACATTCTAGGACACTTCTAGTGCCCCCAGAGACCCTCTAGAGCTCCCTGGGAGTCTTTAGGGCCTACTAGGGCCCTTCTAGGATCACCAGGAACCCTCTAGAGCCCCCTGGGACCCTTTTAGGGCCTTCTAGGACCCTCCTAGGACCCACGGGTACCCTCTAGAGCCCTCTGGGACCCTTCTAGGCCTTTCTTGGACCCTTTTAGAATCACCAGGAACCCTCCAGAGTCCCCTGGGACCCTTCTAGGGCTTTCTAGGACCCTTCTAGGACCACGAGGAACCCTCTAGAGCCCTCTGGGACCATTTTAGGGCCTTCTAGAACCCTTCTAGGACCACGAGAAACCATCTATAGCTCTCTGGGACCCCTTTAGGGCATTCTAGGACTCTTCTAGGGTCCCCAGAGACCGTCTAGAGCCCCCTGGGATGCCTTAGAGCCTTCGAGGACCCTTCTAGGACCACGAGGAACCCTCTAGAGCCCCCGGGGACCCCCTTAGGGCATTCTAGGACCCTTCTAGGGCCCCCAGGGACCCTCTAGAGCCCCCTGGGGCCCCCTTAGGGCTTTCTAAGACCCTTCTAGGACCACCAGGAGCCCTCTATAGCCCTCTGGGACCCTCTTTGCGCCTTCTAGGACCCTTCTAGTGCCCCCAGGGACACTCTAGAGCCCCCTGAGACTACTTAGGGCTTACTAGGACCCTTCTAGGACCACGAGAAACCCTCTAGAGCCCCTGGGACCTCCTTAGGTCCTTCTAGGACCGTTCTAGGGTCACCAGGAACCCTCTAGAGCCCCCTGGGATGCCTTAGAGCCTTCGAGGACCCTTCTAGGACCACGAGGAACCCTCTAGAGCCCCCTGGGACCCCCTTAGGGCATTCTAGGACCCTTCTAGGGCCCCCAGGGACCTTCTAGAGCCCCCTGGGACCCCCTTAGGGCTTTCTAAGACCCTTCTAGGACCACCAGGAGCCCTCTATAGCCCTCTGGGACCCTCTTTGCGCCTTCTAGGACCCTTCTAGTGCCCCCAGGGACACTCTAGAGCCCCCTGGGACTCCTTAGAGCCTACTAGGACCCTTCTAGGACCACGAGAAACCCTCCAGAGCCCCCTGGGACCTCCTTAGGTCCTTCGAGGACCGTTCTAGGGTCACCAGGAACCCTCTAGAGCCCTCTGGGACCCACTTAGGGCCTTCTAGGACCCTTCTAGGACCACGAGGAACTCTCTAGAGCCCCCTTAGACTTGCTTAAGGCCTTCTAGGACTCTTCTAGGACCACGAGAAACCATCTAGAGCCCCCTGGGACCCACTTAGGGCATTCTAGGTTCATTTTAAGACCCTGGGGAACCCTCTAGAGCCTCGTGGTACCACTTAGAGCCTTGTAGGACCCTTCTAGGACCAGAAGGAACCCTCTAGAGCCCTCTGGGACCCCCTTAGGGCCTTCTAGGACAATTCTAGCGCCCCCAGGGACCCTCTAGAGCCCCCTGGGACACACTTAGGGCCTTCTAGGACCCTTCTAGGACACAGGGAACCCTCAAGAGCCCCCTGGGACCCCCTTAGGGCTTTCTAGGGCCATGGTAAGACCCTGGGGAACCCTCCAGAGCACCCTGGGTCCTCTTTAGTGCCTTCTAGTACCCTTCTAGGGCCCCCAGGGACCTTCTAGAGCCCCCTGGTTACCCTCTGAGCCTTCTAGAACCCTTCTAGGAGCCCCAGGAACCCTCTAGAGCCCGCTGGGACCCCCTTAGGGCCTTCTAGGACCCTACTAGGACCACAAGGAACCCTCTAGAGCCCCCTGGGACCCCTTTAGGGCCTTCTAGGACCCTTCTAGGACCACCAGGAGCCCTCTAGAGCCCCCTAGGACCCACTTAGGGCCTTCTAGGACTCTTCTAGTACCCCCAGGGACCCTCTAGAGCCCCCTGGGACCCTTTTAGGGCCTTCTAGGACCCTCCTAGGACCCACGGGTACCCTCTAGAGCCCTCTGGGACCCTTCTAGGCCTTTCTTGGACCCTTTTAGAATCACCAGGAACCCTCCAGAGTCCTCGGGACCCTTCTAGGGCTTTCTAGGACCCTTCTAGGACCACGAGGAACCCTCTAGAGCCCCCGGGACCATTTTAGGGCCTTCTAGGACCCTTCTAGGACCACGAGAAACCATCTATAGCTCTCTGGGACCCCTTTAGGGCGTTCTAGGACTCTTCTAGTGTCCCCAGAGACCGTCTAGAGCCCCCTGGGATGCCTTAGAGCCTTCGAGGACCCTTCTAGGACCACGAGGAACCCTCTAGAGCCCCCTGGGACCCCCTTAGGGCATTCTAGGACTCTTCTAGTACCCCCAGGGACCCTCTAGAGCCCCCTGGGACCCACTTAGGGCCTTCTAGGACCCTTCTAGGACCACCAGGAGCCCTCTATAGCCCTCTGGGACACCTTTTTGCACATTCTAGGACACTTCTAGAGCCCCCAGAGACCCTCTAGAGCTCCCTGGGACTCTTTAGGGCCTACTAGGACCCTTCTAGGACCACGAGAAATCCTCTAGAGCCCCCTGGGACCTCCTTAGGTCCTTCTAGGACCGTTCTAGGGTCACCAGGAACCCTCTAGAGCCCTCTGGGACCCACTTAGGGCCTTCTAGGACCCTTCTAGGACCACGAGGAACTCTCTAGAGTCCCCTGAGACTTGCTTAAGGCCTTCTAGGACTCTTCTAGGACCACGAGAAACCATCTAGAGCCCCCTGGGACCCACTTAGGGCATTCTAGGTTCATTTTAAGACCCTGGGGAACCCTCTAGAGCCTCGTGGTACCACTTAGAGCCTTGTAGGACCCTTCTAGGACCAGAAGGAACCCTCTAGAGCCCCCTGGGACCCCCTTAGGGCCTTCTAGGACAATTCTAGCGCCCCCAGGGACCCTCTAGAGCCCCCTGGGACCCCCTTAGGGCTTTCTAGGGCCATGGTTAGATCCTGGGGAACCCTCCAGAGCACCCTGGGTCCTCTTTAGTGCCTTCTAGTACCCTTCTAGGGCCCCCAGGGACCTTCTAGAGCCCCCTGGTTACTCTTTGAGCCTTCTAGAACCCTTCTAGGAGCCCCAGGAACCCTCTAGAGCCCGCTGGGACCCCCTTAGGGCCTTCTAGGACCCTTCTAGGACCACAAGGAACCCTCTAGAGCCCCCTGGGACCCCTTTAGGGCCTTCTAGGACAATTCTAGGGCCGCCAGGGTCCGTCTAGAGCCCCCTGGGACCCCTTTAGGGCCTTCTAGGACCCTTCTAGGACCACCAGGAGCCCTCTAGAGCCCCCTAGGACCCACTTAGGGCCTTCTAGGACTCTTCTAGTACCCCCAGGGACCCTCTAGAGCCCCCTGGGACCCTTTTAGGGCCTTCTAGGACCCTCCTAGGACCCACGGGTACCCTCTAGAGCCCTCTGGTACCCTTCTAGGGCTTTCTTGGACCCTTTTAGAATCACCAGGAACCCTCCAGAGTCCCCTGGGACCCTTCTAGGGCTTTCTAGGACCCTTCTAGGACCACGAGAAACCCTCTAGAGCCCCCTGGGACCATTTTAGGGCCTTCTAGGACCCTTCTAGGACCACGAGAAACCATCTATAGCTCTCTGGGACCCCTTTAGGGCGTTCTAGGACTCTTCTAGTGTCCCCAGAGACCGTCTAGAGCCCCCGGGATGCCTTAGAGCCTTCGAGGACCCTTCTAGGACCACGAGGAACCCTCTAGAGCCCCCTGGGACTCCCTTAGGGCATTCTAGGACCCTTCTAGGGCCCCCAGGGACCCTCTAGAGCCCCCTGGGACCCACTTAGGGCCTTCTAAGACCCTTCTAGGACCACCAGGAGCCCTCTAGAGCCCTCTGGGACACCTTTTTGTACATTCTAGGACACTTCTAGTGCCCCCAGAGACCCTCTAGAGCTCCCTGGGAGTCTTTAGGGCCTACTAGGACCCTTCTAGGATCACCAGGAACCCTCTAGAGCCCTCTGGGACCCACTTAGGGCCTTCTAGGACCCTTCTAGGACCACGAGGAACCCTCTAGAGCCCCCTGGGACTTGCTTAAGGCCTTCTAGAACCCTTCTAGGACCAGGAGAAACACTCTAGAGCCCCCTGGGACTCACTTAGGGCCTTCTAGGATCATTGTAAGACCCTGGGGAACCCTCAAGAGCCTCGTGAGACCCGTTAGAGCCTTCTAGGACCCTTCTAGGACCACGAGGATCCCTCTAGAGCCCGCTGGGACCCACTTAGGGCCTTCTAGGACCATTCTAGGACCACAAGGAACTGTCTAGGGCCCCCTGGGACATCTTAGGGCCTTCTAGGGCTCTTCTAGCACCCCCATTGACCCTCTAGACCCCCCTGGAACTTGCTTAAGTCCTTCTAGAACCCTTCTAGGGCCACCAGGAACGCTCTAGAGCCCCCTGGGACCCCCTCAGGGCCTTCTAGGTCCATGGTAAAGCCTCGGGGAACCCTCTAGAGCACCCTGGGTCCTATTTAAGGCCTTCTAGTACACTTCTAGGGCCCCCAGGGACCTTCTAGAGCCCCCTGGGTCCCCTTAGGGCCTTTTAGGATCCTTCTAGGACCACGAGGAACCATCTAGAGCCCTCTGGGAACCCCTTAGGGCCTTCTAGGACCCTTCTAGGGCCCCCAGGGACCCTCTAGAGCCCCCCTGGACCCACTTAGGGCCTTCTAGGAGACTTCTAGGACCACGAGAAACCCTCTAGAGCCCCCTGGGACCCCCTTAGGGCCTTCTAGGACCATTTTAAGTCTCCGGGGAATAATCTAGAGCCCCCTGAGACCCCTTAGAACATTCTAGGACCATTCTATGACCACGAGGAACCTTCTAGAACCCCCTGGGACCCCCTTAGAGCCGTCTAGGATCCTTCTCGGACCACCAGGAACCCTCTAGAGCCCCCTGGGACTTGCTTAAGGCCTTCTAGGACTCTTCTAGGACCACGAGGAAAGCAGATAGAGCCCCCTGGGACCCACTTAGGGCCTTCTAGGACCATGGTAAGACCCTGGGGAACCATCTAGAGCACCCTGCGTCCTCTTTAGGGCCTTCTAGTACACTTCCAGGGACCCAGGGACTTTCTAGAGCCCCCTGGTTCCCTTTAGAGCCTTCTAGAACCCTTCTAGGAGCCCCAGGAACCCTCTAGAGCCCCCTGGGACCCCCCTTAGGGCATTCTAGGACCCTTCTAGGGCCCCCAGGGACCCTCTAGAGCCCCCTGGGACCCACTTAGGGCCTTCTAAGACCCTTCTAGGACCACCAGGAGCCCTCTATAGCCCTCTGGGATATCTTTTTGCACATTCTAGGACACTTCTAGTGCCCCCAGAGACCCTCTAGAGCTCCCTGGGAGTCTTTAGGGCCTACTAGGGCCCTTCTAGGATCACCAGGAACCCTCTAGAGCCCCCTGGGACCCTTTTAGGGCCTTCTAGGACCCTCCTAGGACCCACGGGTACCCTCTAGAGCCCTCTGGGACCCTTCTAGGCCTTTCTTGGACCCTTTTAGAATCACCAGGAACCCTCCAGAGTCCCCTGGGACCCTTCTAGGGCTTTCTAGGACCCTTCTAGGACCACGAGGAACCCTCTAGAGCCCTCTGGGACCATTTTAGGGCCTTCTAGGACCCTTCTAGGACCACGAGAAACCATCTATAGCTCTCTGGGACCCCTTTAGGGCATTCTAGGACTCTTCTAGGGTCCCCAGAGACCGTCTAGAGCCCCCTGGGATGCCTTAGAGCCTTCGAGGACCCTTCTAGGACCACGAGGAACCCTCTAGAGCCCCCGGGGACCCCCTTAGGGCATTCTAGGACCCTTCTAGGGCCCCCCAGGGACCCTCTAGAGCCCCCTGGGGCCCCCTTAGGGCTTTCTAAGACCCTTCTAGGACCACCAGGAGCCCTCTATAGCCCTCTGGGACCCTCTTTGCGCCTTCTAGGACCCTTCTAGTGCCCCCAGGGACACTCTAGAGCCCCCTGAGACTACTTAGGGCTTACTAGGACCCTTCTAGGACCACGAGAAACCCTCTAGAGCCCCTGGGACCTCCTTAGGTCCTTCTAGGACCGTTCTAGGGTCACCAGGAACCCTCTAGAGCCCTCTGGGACCCACTTAGGGCCTTCTAGGACCCTTCTAGGACCACGAGGAACCCTCTAGAGCCCCCTGAGACCCACTTAGGGCATTCTAGGACCCTTCTAGGGCCCCCAGGGACCCTCTAGAGCCCCCTGGGACCCCCTTAGGGCTTTCTAAGACCCTTCTAGGAACACCAGGAGCCCTCTATAGCCCTCTGGGACCCTCTTTGCGCCTTCTAGGACCCTTCAAGTGCCCCCAGAGACACTCTAGAGGCCCCTGGGACTCCTTAGGGCCTACTAGGACCCTTCTAGGACCACGAGAAATCCTCTAGAGCCCACTGGGACCTCCTTAGGTCCTTCTAGGACCGTTCTAGGGTCACCAGGAACCCTCTAGATCCCTCTGGAACCCACTTAGGGCCTACTAGGACCCTTCTAGGACCACGAGAAACTCTCTAGAGCCCCCTGGGACTTGCTTAAGGCCTTCTAGGACTCTTCTAGGACCACGAGAAACCATCTAGAGCCCCCTGGGACCCACTTAGGGCATTCTAGGACCCTTCTAGGGCCCCCAGGGACCCTCTAGATCCCCCTGGGACCCACTTAGGGCCTTCTAAGACCCTTCTAGGACCACCAGGAGCCCTCTATAGCCCTCTGGGACACCTTTTTGCACATTCTAGGACACTTCTAGTGCCCCCAGAGACCCTCTAGAGCTCCCTGGGAGTCTCTAGGGCCTACTAGGACCCTTCTAGGATCACCAGGAACCCTCTAGAGCCCTCTGGGACCCACTTAGGGCCTTCTAGGACACTTCTAGGACCACGAGGAACCCTCTAGAGCCCCCTGGGACTTGCTTAAGGCCTTCTAGAACCCTTCTAGGACCAGGAGAAACACTCTAGAGCCCCTGGGACTCCCTTAGGGCCTTCTAGGATCATTGTAAGACCCTGGGGAACCCTCAAGAGCCTTGTGGGACCCCTTAGAGCCTTCTAGGACACTTCTAGGACCACGAGGATCCCTCTAGAGCCACATGGGACCCACTTAGGGCCTTCTAGGACCATTCTAGGACCACAAGGATCCGTCTAGAGCCCCCTGGGACACCTTAGGGCCTTCTAGGGCTCTTCTAGCGCCCCCAGTGACCCTCTAGACCCCCTGGAACTTGCTTAAGTCCTTCTAGAACCCTTCTAGGGCCACGAGGAACCCTCTAGAGCTCCCTGGGACCCCCTTAGGGCCTTCTAGGTCCATGGTAAAACCCCTGGGAACCCTCTAGAGCACCCTGGGTCCTATTTAAGGCCTTCTAGTACACTTCTAGGGCCCCCAGGGACCTCCTAGAGCCCCCTGGGTCCCCTTAGGGCCTTTTAGGACCTGTCTAGGACCACGAGGAACCATCTAGAGCCCTCTGGGAACCCCTTAGGGCCTTCTAGGACCCTTCTAGGGCCCCCAGGGACCCTCTAGAGCCCCCTGGGACCCCCTTAGTGCCTTCTAGGAGACTTCTAGGACCACGAGAAACCCTCAAGAGCCCCCTGGGACCCCCTTAGGTCCTTCTAGGACCATTTTAAGTCTCCGGGGAACCATCTAGAGCCCCCTGGGACCCCTTAGAACATTCTAGAACCCTTCTATGACCACGAGGAACCTTCTAGAACCCCCTGGGACCCCCTTAGGGCCGTCTAGGACCCTTCTCGGACACCAGGAACCCTCTAGAGCCCCCTGGGACTTGCTTAAGTCCTTCTATGACTCTTCTAGGACCACGAGGAAAGCAGATAGAGCCCCCTGGGACCCACTTAGGGCCTTCTAGGACCATGGTAAGACCCCGGGGAACCCTCTAGAGCACCCTGCGTCCTCTTTAGGGCCTTCTAGTACACTTCTAGGGACCCAGGGACCTTCTAGAGCCCCCTGGTTCCCTTTAGAGCCTTCTAGAACCCTTCTAGGAGCCCCAGGAACCCTCTAGAGCCCGCTGGGACCCCCTTAGGGCCTTCTAGGACCCTTCTAGGACCACAAGGAACCCTCTAGAGCCCCCTGGGACCCCTTTAGGGCCTTCTAGGACAATTCTAGGGCCGCCAGGGTCCGTCTAGAGCCCCCTGGGACCCCTTTAGGGCCTTCTAGGACCCTTCTAGGACCACCAGGAGCCCTCTAGAGCCCCCTAGGACCCACTTAGGGCCTTCTAGGACTCTTCTAGTACCCCCAGGGACCCTCTAGAGCCCCCTGGGACCCTTTTAGGGCCTTCTAGGACCCTCCTAGGACCCACGGGTACCCTCTAGAGCCCTCTGGGACCCTTCTAGGCCTTTCTTGGACCCTTTTAGAATCACCAGGAACCCTCCAGAGTCCCCTGGGACCCTTCTAGGGCTTTCTAGGACCCTTCTAGGACCACGAGAAACCCTCTAGAGCCCCCTGGGACCATTTTAGGGCCTTCTAGGACCCTTCTAGGACCACGAGAAACCATCTATAGCTCTCTGGGACCCCTTTAGGGCGTTCTAGGACTCTTCTAGTGTCCCCAGAGACCGTCTAGAGCCCCCTGGGATGCCTTAGAGCCTTCGAGGACCCTTCTAGGACCACGAGGAACCCTCTAGAGCCCCCTGGGACTCCCTTAGGGCATTCTAGGACCCTTCTAGGGCCCCCAGGGACCCTCTAGAGCCCCCTGGGACCCACTTAGGGCCTTCTAAGACCCTTCTAGGACCACCAGGAGCCCTCTAGAGCCCTCTGGGACACCTTTTTGTACATTCTAGGACACTTCTAGTGCCCCCAGAGACCCTCTAGAGCTCCCTGGGAGTCTTTAGGGCCTACTAGGACCCTTCTAGGATCACCAGGAACCCTCTAGAGCCCTCTGGGACCCACTTAGGGCCTTCTAGGACCCTTCTAGGACCACGAGGAACCCTCTAGAGCCCCCTGGGACTTGCTTAAGGCCTTCTAGAACCCTTCTAGGACCAGGAGAAACACTCTAGAGCCCCTGGGACTCCCTTAGGGCCTTCTAGGATCATTGTAAGACCCTGGGGAACCCTCAAGAGCCTCGTGGGACCCCTTAGAGCCTTCTAGGACACTTCTAGGACCACGAGGATCCCTCTAGAGCCCCCTGGGACCCACTTAGGGCCTTCTAGGACCATTCTAGGACCACAAGGATCCGTCTAGAGCCCCCTGGAACACCTTAGGGCCTTCTAGGGCTCTTCTAGCGCCCCCAGTGACCCTCTAGACCCCCTGGAACTTGCTTAAGTCCTTCTAGAACCCTTCTAGGGCCACGAGGAACCCTCTAGAGCCCCCTGGGACCCCCTTAGGGCCTTCTAGGTCCATGGTAAAACCCCGGGGAACCCTCTAGAGCACCCTGGGTCCTATTTAAGGCCTTCTAGTACACTTCTAGGGCCCCCAGGGACCTTCTAGAGCCCCCTGGGTCCCCTTAGGGCCTTTTAGGACCTGTCTAGGACCACGAGGAACCATCTAGAGCCCTCTGGGAACCCCTTAGGGCCTTCTAGGACCCTTCTAGGGCCCCCAGGGGCCCTCTAGAGCCCCCTGGGACCCCCTTAGTGCCTTCTAGGAGACTTCTAGGACCACGAGAAACCCTCTAGAGCCCCCTGGGAACCCCTTAGGTCCTTCTAGGACCATTTTAAGTCTCCGGGGAACCATCTAGAGCCCCCTGGGACCCCTTAGAACATTCTAGAACCCTTCTATGACCACGAGGAACCTTCTAGAACCCCCTGGGACCCCCTTAGGGCCGTCTAGGACCCTTCTCGGACACCAGGAACCCTCTAGAGCCCCCTGGGACTTGCTTAAGTCCTTCTATGACTCTTCTAGGACCACGAGGAAAGCAGATAGAGCCCCCTGGGACCCACTTAGGGCCTTCTAGGACCATGGTAAGACCCCGGGGAACCCTCCAGAGCACCCTGCGTCCTCTTTAGGGCCTTCTAGTACACTTCTAGGGACCCAGGGACTTTCTAGAGCCCCCTGGTTCCCTTTAGAGCCTTCTAGAACCCTTCTAGGAGCCCCAGGAACCCTCTAGAGCCCGCTGGGACCCCCTTAGGGCCTTCTAGGACCCTTCTAGGACCACAAGGAACCCTCTAGAGCCCCCTGGGACCCCTTTAGGGCCTTCTAGGACAATTCTAGGGCCGACAGGGTCCGTCTAGAGCCCCCTGGGACCCATTTAGGGCCTTCTAGGACCCTTCTAGGACCACCAGGAGCCCTCTAGAGCCCCCTAGGACCCACTTAGGGCCTTCTAGGACTCTTCTAGTACCCCCAGGGACCCTCTAGAGCCCCCTGGGACCCTTTTAGGGCCTTCTAGGACCCTCCTAGGACCCACGGGTACCCTCTAGAGCCCTCTGGGACCCTTCTAGGGCTTTCTGGACCCTTTTAGAATCACCAGGAACCCTCCAGAGTCCCCTGGGACCCTTCTAGGGCTTTCTAGGACCCTTCTAGGACCACGAGAAACCCTCTAGAGCCCCCTGGGACCATTTTAGGGCCTTCTAGGACCCTTCTAGGACCACGAGAAACCATCTATAGCTCTCTGGGACCCCTTTAGGGCGTTCTAGGACTCTTCTAGTGTCCCCAGAGACCGTCTAGAGCCCCCTGGGATGCCTTAGAGCCTTCGAGGACCCTTCTAGGACCACGAGGAACCCTCTAGAGCCCCCGGGGACCCCCTTAGGGCATTCTAGGACCCTTCTAGGGCCCCCAGGGACCCTCTAGAGCCCCCTGGGGCCCCCTTAGGGCTTTCTAAGACCCTTCTAGGACCACCAGGAGCCCTCTATAGCCCTCTGGGACCCTCTTTGCGCCTTCTAGGACCCTTCTAGTGCCCCCAGGGACACTCTAGAGCCCCCTGAGACTACTTAGGGCTTACTAGGACCCTTCTAGGACCACGAGAAACCCTCTAGAGCCCCTGGGACCTCCTTAGGTCCTTCTAGGACCGTTCTAGGGTCACCAGGAACCCTCTAGAGCCCTCTGGGACCCACTTAGGGCCTTCTAGAACCCTTCTAGGACCACGAGGAACTCTCTAGAGCCCCCTGGGACTTGCTTAAGGCCTTCTAGGACTCTTCTAGGACCATGAGAAACCATCTAGAGCCCCCTGGGACCCACTTAGGGCATTCTAGGTTCATTTTAAGACCCTGGGGAACCCTCTAGAGCCTCGTGGTACCACTTAGAGCCTTGTAGGACCCTTCTAGGACCAGAAGGAACCCTCTAGAGCCCCCTGGGACCCCCTTAGGGCCTTCTAGGACAATTCTAGCGCCCCCAGGTACCCTCTAGAGCCCCCTGGGACCCCCTTAGGGTTTTCTAGGGCCATGGTAAGACCCTGGGGAACCCTCCAGAGCACCCTGGGTCCTCTTTAGTGCCTTCTAGTACCCTTCTAGGGCCCCCAGGGACCTTCTAGAGCCCCCTGGGTCCTCTTTAGTGCCTTCTAGTACCCTTCTAGGAGCCCCAGGAACCCTCTAGAGCCCGCTGGGACCCCCTTAGGGCCTTCTAGGACCCTTCTAGGACCACAAGGAACCCTCTAGAGCCCCCTGGGACCCCTTTAGGGCCTTCTAGGACAATTCTAGGGCCGCCAGGGTCCGTCTAGAGCCCCCTGGGACCCATTTAGGGCCTTCTAGGACCCTTCTAGGACCACCAGGAGACCTCTAGAGCCCCCTAGGACCCACTTAGGGCCTTCTAGGACTCTTCTAGTACCCCCAGGGACCCTCTAGAGCCCCCTGGGACCCTTTTAGGACCTTCTAGGACCCTCCTAGGACCCACGGGCACCCTCTAGAGCCCTCTGGGACCCTTCTAGGCCTTTCTTGGACCCTTTTAGAATCACCAGGAACCCTCCAGAGTCCCCTGGGACCCTTCTAGGGCTTTCTAGGACCCTTCTAGGACCACGAGAAACCCTCTAGAGCCCCCTGGGACCATTTTAGGGCCTTCTAGGACCCTTCTAGGACCACGAGAAACCATCTATAGCTCTCTGGGACCCCTTTAGGGCGTTCTAGGACTCTTCTAGGGTCCCCAGAGACCGTCTAGAGCCCCCTGGGATGCCTTAGAGCCTTCGAGGACCCTTCTAGGACCACGAGGAACCCTCTAGAGCACCCTCGGTCCTCTTTAGTGCCTACTAGTACCCTTCTAGGGCCCCCAGGGACCCTCTAGAGCCCCCTGGGACCCACTTAGGGCCTTCTAAGACCCTTCTAGGACCACCAGGAGCCCTCTATAGCCCTCTGAGACACCTTTTTGCACATTCTAGGACACTTCTAGTGCCCACAGAGACCCTCTAGAGCTCCCTGGGAGTCTTTAGGGCCTACTAGGACCTTCTAGGATCACCAGGAACCCTCTAGAGCCCTCTGGGACCCACTTAGGGCCTTCTAGGACCCTTCTAGGACCACGAGGAACCATCTAGAGCCCCCTGGGACCCCCTTAGGGCATTCTAGGACCCTTCTAGGGCCCCCAGGGACCCTCTAGAGCCCCCTGGGACCCCCTTAGGGCTTTCTAAGACCCTTCTAGGAACACCAGGAGCCCTCTATAGCCCTCTGGGACCCTCTTTGCGCCTTCTAGGACCCTTCAAGTGCCCCCAGAGACACTCTAGATGCTCCTGGGACTCCTTAGGGCCTACTAGGACCCTTCTAGGACCACGAGAAATCCTCTAGAGCCCACTGGGACCTCCTTAGGTCCTTCTAGGACCGTTCTAGGGTCACCAGGAACCCTCTAGATCCCTCTGGAACCCACTTAGGGCCTACTAGGACCCTTCTAGGACCACGAGAAACTCTCTAGAGCCCCCTGGGACTTGCTTAAGGCCTTCTAGGACTCTTCTAGGACCACGAGAAACCATCTAGAGCCCCCTGGGACCCACTTAGGGCATTCTAGGACCCTTCTAGGGCCCCCAGGGACCCTCTAGATCCCCCTGGGACCCACTTAGGGCCTTCTAAGACCCTTCTAGGACCACCAGGAGCCCTCTATAGCTCTCTGGGACACCTTTTTGCACATTCTAGGACACTTCTAGTGCCCCCAGAGACCCTCTAGAGCTCCCTGGGAGTCTTTAGGGCCTACTAGGACCCTTCTAGGATCACCAGGAACCCTCTAGAGCCCTCTGGGACCCACTTAGGGCCTTCTAGGACACTTCTAGGACCACGAGGAACCCTCTAGAGCCCCCTGGGACTTGCTTAAGGCCTTCTAGAACCCTTCTAGGACCAGGAGAAACACTCTAGAGCCCCTGGGACTCCCTTAGGGCCTTCTAGGATCATTGTAAGACCCTGGGGAACCCTCAAGAGCCTCGTGGGACCACTTAGAGCCTTCTAGGACACTTCTAGGACCACGAGGATCCCTCTAGAGCCACCTGGGACCCACTTAGGGCCTTCTAGAACCATTCTAGGACCACAAGGATCCGTCTAGAGCCCCCTGGGACACCTTAGGGCCTTCTAGGGCTCTTCTAGCGCCCCCAGTGACCCTCTAGACCCCCTGGAACTTGCTTAAGTCCTTCTAGAACCCTTCTAGGACCACGAGGAACCCTCTAGAGCCCCCTGGGACCCCCTTAGGGCCTTCTAGGTCCATGGTAAAACCCCGGGGAACCCTCTAGAGCACCCTGGGTCCTATTTAAGGCCTTCTAGTACACTTCTAGGGCCCCCAGGGACCTCCTAGAGCCCCCTGGGTCCCCTTAGGGCCTTTTAGGACCATTCTAGGACCACGAGGAACCATCTAGAGCCCTCTGGGAACCCCTTAGGGCCTTCTAGGACCCTTCTAGGGCCCCCAGGGACCCTCTAGAGCCCCCTGGGACCCCCTTAGTGCCTTCTAGGAGACTTCTAGGACCACGAGAAACCCTCTAGAGCCCCCTGCGACCCCCTTAGGTCCTTCTAGGACCATTTTAAGTCTCCGGGGAACCATCTAGAGCCCCCTGGGACCCCTTAGAACATTCTAGAACCCTTCTATGACCACGAGGAACCTTCTAGAACCCCCTGGGACCCCCTTAGGGCCGTCTAGGACCCTTCTCGGACACCAGGAACCCTCTAGAGCCCCCTGGGACTTGCTTAAGTCCTTCTATGACTCTTCTAGGACCACGAGGAAACCAGATAGAGCCCCCTGGGACCCACTTAGGGCCTTCTAGGACCATGGTAAGACCCCGGGGAACCCTCTAGAACACCCTGCGTCCTCTTTAGGGCCTTCTAGTACACTTCTAGGGACCCAGGGACTTTCTAGAGCCCCCTGGTTCCCTTTAGAGCCTTCTAGAACCCTTCTAGGAGCCCCAGGAACCCTCTAGAGCCCGCTGGGACCCCCTTAGGGCCTTCTAGGACCCTTCTAGGACCACAAGGAACCCTCTAGAGCCCCCTGGGACCCCTTTAGGGCCTTCTCGGACAATTCTAGGGCCGCCAGGGTCCCTCTAGAACCCCCTGGGACCACTTTAGGGCTTTCTAGGACCATTTTAAGACTCTGAAAATCAATATAGAGCGCCCTGGGACACCTTACAGCATTCTAGGTCCCTTCTAGGACCCCAGGAATCTTCTAGAACCCCCTGGGACCCACTTAGGGCCTTCTAGGACCCTTTTAGGACCACCAGGAACCCTCTAGAGCCCTCTGGGACCCCCTTAGGTCCTTCTAGGACCCTTCTAGACCCCCCAGGAACCCTCTAGATCCCTCTGGGACCCCCTTAGGGCCTTCTAGCACCCTTCTAGGACCACGAGGAACTATCTAGAGCCCACTGGGACCCCCTTAAGAACTTCAAGGACCACAAGAAACCATCTAGAACCCCTTGGGACTCACATAGGGCCTTCTAGGATCATTGTAAGACCCTGGGGAACCATCTAGAGCATCGTGGGACCACTTAGAGCCTTCTAGGACGATTCTAGTACCACGAAGAACCCTCTAGAGCCCCCTGGGACCCATTTAGGGCCTTCTAGGACCCTTCTAGGACCACGAGGAACCCTCTAGAGCCCCCTGGGACCCCCTTAGGGCATTCTAGGACTCTTCTAGTACCCCCAGGGACCCTCTAGAGCCCCCTGGGACCCACTTAGGGCCTTCTAGGACCCTTCTAGGACCACCAGGAGCCCTCTATAGCCCTCTGGGACACCTTTTTGCACATTCTAGGACACTTCTAGAGCCCCCAGAGACCCTCTAGAGCTCCCTGGGACTCTTTAGGGCCTACTAGGACCCTTCTAGGACCACGAGAAATCCTCTAGAGCCCCCTGGGACCTCCTTAGGTCCTTCTAGGACCGTTCTAGGGTCACCAGGAACCCTCTAGAGCCCTCTGGGACCCACTTAGGGCCTTCTAGGACCCTTCTAGGACCACGAGGAACTCTCTAGAGCCCCCTGAGACTTGCTTAAGGCCTTCTAGGACTCTTCTAGGACCACGAGAAACCATCTAGAGCCCCCTGGGACCCACTTAGGGCATTCTAGGTTCATTTTAAGACCCTGGGGAACCCTCTAGAGCCTCGTGGTACCACTTAGAGCCTTGTAGGACCCTTCTAGGACCAGAAGGAACCCTCTAGAGCCCCCTGGGACCCCCTTAGGGCCTTCTAGGACAATTCTAGCGCCCCCAGGGACCCTCTAGAGCCCCCTGGGACCCCCTTAGGGCTTTCTAGGGCCATGGTTAGATCCTGGGGAACCCTCCAGAGCACCCTGGGTCCTCTTTAGTGCCTTCTAGTACCCTTCTAGGGCCCCCAGGGACCTTCTAGAGCCCCCTGGTTACTCTTTGAGCCTTCTAGAACCCTTCTAGGAGCCCCAGGAACCCTCTAGAGCCCGCTGGGACCCCCTTAGGGCCTTCTAGGACCCTTCTAGGACCACAAGGAACCCTCTAGAGCCCCCTGGGACCCCTTTAGGGCCTTCTAGGACAATTCTAGGGCCGCCAGGGTCCGTCTAGAGCCCCCTGGGACCCCTTTAGGGCCTTCTAGGACCCTTCTAGGACCACCAGGAGCCCTCTAGAGCCCCCTAGGACCCACTTAGGGCCTTCTAGGACTCTTCTAGTACCCCCAGGGACCCTCTAGAGCCCCCTGGGACCCTTTTAGGGCCTTCTAGGACCCTCCTAGGACCCACGGGTACCCTCTAGAGCCCTCTGGTACCCTTCTAGGGCTTTCTTGGACCCTTTTAGAATCACCAGGAACCCTCCAGAGTCCCCTGGGACCCTTCTAGGGCTTTCTAGGACCCTTCTAGGACCACGAGAAACCCTCTAGAGCCCCCTGGGACCATTTTAGGGCCTTCTAGGACCCTTCTAGGACCACGAGAAACCATCTATAGCTCTCTGGGACCCCTTTAGGGCGTTCTAGGACTCTTCTAGTGTCCCCAGAGACCGTCTAGAGCCCCCGGGATGCCTTAGAGCCTTCGAGGACCCTTCTAGGACCACGAGGAACCCTCTAGAGCCCCCTGGGACTCCCTTTGGGCATTCTAGGACCCTTCTAGGGCCCCCAGGGACCCTCTAGAGCCCCCTGGGGCCCCCTTAGGGCTTTCTAAGACCCTTCTAGGACCACCAGGAGCCCTCTAGAGCCCTCTGGGACACCTTTTTGTACATTCTAGGACACTTCTAGTGCCCCCAGAGACCCTCTAGAGCTCCCTGGGAGTCTTTAGGGCCTACTAGGACCCTTCTAGGATCACCAGGAACCCTCTAGAGCCCTCTGGGACCCACTTAGGGCCTTCTAGGACCCTTCTAGGACCACGAGGAACCCTCTAGAGCCCCCTGGGACTTGCTTAAGGCCTTCTAGAACCCTTCTAGGACCAGGAGAAACACTCTAGAGCCCCCTGGGACTCACTTAGGGCCTTCTAGGATCATTGTAAGACCCTGGGGAACCCTCAAGAGCCTCGTGGGACCCGTTAGAGCCTTCTAGGACCCTTCTAGGACCACGAGGATCCCTCTAGAGCCCGCTGGGACCCACTTAGGGCCTTCTAGGACCATTCTAGGACCACAAGGAACTGTCTAGGGCCCCCTGGGACATCTTAGGGCCTTCTAGGGCTCTTCTAGCACCCCCAGTGACCCTCTAGACCCCCCTGGAACTTGCTTAAGTCCTTCTAGAACCCTTCTAGGGCCACCAGGAACGCTCTAGAGCCCCCTGGGACCCCCTCAGGGCCTTCTAGGTCCATGGTAAAGCCTCGGGGAACCCTCTAGAGCACCCTGGGTCCTATTTAAGGCCTTCTAGTACAATTCTAGGGCCCCCAGGGACCTTCTAGAGCCCCCTGGGTCCCCTTAGGGCCTTTTAGGATCCTTCTAGGACCACGAGGAACCATCTAGAGCCCTCTGGGAACCCCTTAGGGCCTTCTAGGACCCTTCTAGGGCCCCCAGGGACCCTCTAGAGCCCCCTGGACCCACTTAGGGCCTTCTAGGAGACTTCTAGGACCACGAGAAACCCTCTAGAGCCCCCTGGGACCCCCTTAGGGCCTTCTAGGACCATTTTAAGTCTCCGGGGAACCATCTAGAGCCCCCTGGGACCCCTTAGAACATTCTAGGACCATTCTATGACCACGAGGAACCTTCTAGAACCCCCTGGGACCCCCTTAGAGCCGTCTAGGATCCTTCTCGGACCACCAGGAACCCTCTAGAGCCCCCTGGGACTTGCTTAAGGCCTTCTAGGACTCTTCTAGGACCACGAGGAAAGCAGATAGAGCCCCCTGGGACCCACTTAGGGCCTTCTAGGACCATGGTAAGACCCCGGGGAACCCTCTAGAACACCCTGCGTCCTCTTTAGGGCCTTCTAGTACACTTCCAGGGACCCAGGGACTTTCTAGAGCCCCCTGGTTCCCTTTAGAGCCTTCTAGAACCCTTCTAGGAGCCCCAGGAACCCTCTAGAGCCCCCTGGGACCCCCTTAGGGCATTCTAGGACCCTTCTAGGGCCCCCAGGGACCCTCTAGAGCCCCCTGGGACCCACTTAGGGCCTTCTAAGACCCTTCTAGGACCACCAGGAGCCCTCTATAGCCCTCTGGGACATCTTTTTGCACATTCTAGGACACTTCTAGTGCCCCCAGAGACCCTCTAGAGCTCCCTGGGAGTCTTTAGGGCCTACTAGGGCCCTTCTAGGATCACCAGGAACCCTCTAGAGCCCCCTGGGACCCTTTTAGGGCCTTCTAGGACCCTCCTAGGACCCACGGGTACCCTCTAGAGCCCTCTGGGACCCTTCTAGGCCTTTCTTGGACCCTTTTAGAATCACCAGGAACCCTCCAGAGTCCCCTGGGACCCTTCTAGGGCTTTCTAGGACCCTTCTAGGACCACGAGGAACCCTCTAGAGCCCTCTGGGACCATTTTAGGGCCTTCTAGGACCCTTCTAGGACCACGAGAAACCATCTATAGCTCTCTGGGACCCCTTTAGGGCATTCTAGGACTCTTCTAGGGTCCCCAGAGACCGTCTAGAGCCCCCTGGGATGCCTTAGAGCCTTCGAGGACCCTTCTAGGACCACGAGGAACCCTCTAGAGCCCCCGGGGACCCCCTTAGGGCATTCTAGGACCCTTCTAGGGCCCCCAGGGACCCTCTAGAGCCCCCTGGGGCCCCCTTAGGGCTTTCTAAGACCCTTCTAGGACCACCAGGAGCCCTCTATAGCCCTCTGGGACCCTCTTTGCGCCTTCTAGGACCCTTCTAGTGCCCCCAGGGACACTCTAGAGCCCCCTGAGACTACTTAGGGCTTACTAGGACCCTTCTAGGACCACGAGAAACCCTCTAGAGCCCCTGGGACCTCCTTAGGTCCTTCTAGGACCGTTCTAGGGTCACCAGGAACCCTCTAGAGCCCTCTGGGACCCACTTAGGGCCTTCTAGGACCCTTCTAGGACCACGAGGAACCCTCTAGAGCCCCCTGAGACCCCCTTAGGGCATTCTAGGACCCTTCTAGGGCCCCCAGGGACCCTCTAGAGCCCCCTGGGACCCCCTTAGGGCTTTCTAAGACCCTTCTAGGAACACCAGGAGCCCTCTATAGCCCTCTGGGACCCTCTTTGCGCCTTCTAGGACCCTTCAAGTGCCCCCAGAGACACTCTAGAGGCCCCTGGGACTCCTTAGGGCCTACTAGGACCCTTCTAGGACCACGAGAAATCCTCTAGAGCCCACTGGGACCTCCTTAGGTCCTTCTAGGACCGTTCTAGGGTCACCAGGAACCCTCTAGATCCCTCTGGAACCCACTTAGGGCCTACTAGGACCCTTCTAGGACCACGAGAAACTCTCTAGAGCCCCCTGGGACTTGCTTAAGGCCTTCTAGGACTCTTCTAGGACCACGAGAAACCATCTAGAGCCCCCTGGGACCCACTTAGGGCATTCTAGGACCCTTCTAGGGCCCCCAGGGACCCTCTAGATCCCCCTGGGACCCACTTAGGGCCTTCTAAGACCCTTCTAGGACCACCAGGAGCCCTCTATAGCCCTCTGGGACAACTTTTTGCACATTCTAGGACCCTTCAAGTGCCCCCAGAGACACTCTAGAGCTCCCTGGGACTCCCTTAGGGCCTTCTAGGGTTATTGTAAGACCCTGGGGAACCCTCAAGAGCCTCGTGGGACCCCTTAGAGCCTTCTAGGACCATTCTAGGACCACAAGGATCCGTCTAGAGCCCCCTGGGACACCTTAGGGCCTTCTAGGGCTCTTCTAGCGCCCCCAGTGACCCTCTAGACCCCCTGGAACTTGCTTAAGTCCTTCTAGAACCCTTCTAGGGCCACGAGGAACCCTCTAGAGCCCCCTGGGACCCCCTTAGGGCCTTCTAGGTCCATGGTAAAACCCCGGGGAACCCTCTAGAGCACCCTGGGTCCTATTTAAGGCCTTCTAGTACACTTCTAGGGCCCCCAGGGACCCTCTAGAGCCCCCTGGGACCCCCTTAGGGCCTTCTAGGACCATTTTAAGTCTCCGGGGAATAATCTAGAGCCCCCTGAGACCCCTTAGAACATTCTAGGACCATTCTATGACCACGAGGAACCTTCTAGAACCCCCTGGGACCCCCTTAGAGCCGTCTAGGATCCTTCTCGGACCACCAGGAACCCTCTAGAGCCCCCTGGGACTTGCTTAAGGCCTTCTAGGACTCTTCTAGGACCACGAGGAAAGCAGATAGAGCCCCCTGGGACCCACTTAGGGCCTTCTAGGACCATGGTAAGACCCCGGGGAACCATCTAGAGCACCCTGCGTCCTCTTTAGGGCCTTCTAGTACACTTCCAGGGACCCAGGGACTTTCTAGAGCCCCCTGGTTCCCTTTAGAGCCTTCTAGAACCCTTCTAGGAGCCCCAGGAACCCTCTAGAGCCCCCTGGGACCCCCTTAGGGCATTCTAGGACCCTTCTAGGGCCCCCAGGGACCCTCTAGAGCCCCCTGGGACCCACTTAGGGCCTTCTAAGACCCTTCTAGGACCACCAGGAGCCCTCTATAGCCCTCTGGGACATCTTTTTGCACATTCTAGGACACTTCTAGTGCCCCCAGAGACCCTCTAGAGCTCCCTGGGAGTCTTTAGGGCCTACTAGGGCCCTTCTAGGATCACCAGGAACCCTCTAGAGCCCCCTGGGACCCTTTTAGGGCCTTCTAGGACCCTCCTAGGACCCACGGGTACCCTCTAGAGCCCTCTGGGACCCTTCTAGGCCTTTCTTGGACCCTTTTAGAATCACCAGGAACCCTCCAGAGTCCCCTGGGACCCTTCTAGGGCTTTCTAGGACCCTTCTAGGACCACGAGGAACCCTCTAGAGCCCTCTGGGACCATTTTAGGGCCTTCTAGGACCCTTCTAGGACCACGAGAAACCATCTATAGCTCTCTGGGACCCCTTTAGGGCATTCTAGGACTCTTCTAGGGTCCCCAGAGACCGTCTAGAGCCCCCTGGGATGCCTTAGAGCCTTCGAGGACCCTTCTAGGACCACGAGGAACCCTCTAGAGCCCCCGGGGACCCCCTTAGGGCATTCTAGGACCCTTCTAGGGCCCCCAGGGACCCTCTAGAGCCCCCTGGGGCCCCCTTAGGGCTTTCTAAGACCCTTCTAGGACAACCAGGAGCCCTCTATAGCCCTCTGGGACCCTCTTTGCGCCTTCTAGGACCCTTCTAGTGCCCCCAGGGACACTCTAGAGCCCCCTGAGACTACTTAGGGCTTACTAGGACCCTTCTAGGACCACGAGAAACCCTCTAGAGCCCCTGGGACCTCCTTAGGTCCTTCTAGGACCGTTCTAGGGTCACCAGGAACCCTCTAGAGCCCTCTGGGACCCACTTAGGGCCTTCTAGGACCCTTCTAGGACCACGAGGAACCCTCTAGAGCCCCCTGAGACCCCCTTAGGGCATTCTAGGACCCTTCTAGGGCCCCCAGGGACCCTCTAGAGCCCCCTGGGACCCCCTTAGGGCTTTCTAAGACCCTTCTAGGAACACCAGGAGCCCTCTATAGCCCTCTGGGACCCTCTTTGCGCCTTCTAGGACCCTTCAAGTGCCCCCAGAGACACTCTAGAGGCCCCTGGGACTCCTTAGGGCCTACTAGGACCCTTCTAGGACCACGAGAAATCCTCTAGAGCCCACTGGGACCTCCTTAGGTCCTTCTAGGACCGTTCTAGGGTCACCAGGAACCCTCTAGATTCCTCTGGAACCCACTTAGGGCCTACTAGGACCCTTCTAGGACCACGAGGAACTCTCTAGAGCCCCCTGGGACTTGCTTAAGGCCTTCTAGGACTCTTCTAGGACCACGAGAAACCATCTAGAGCCCCCTGGGACCCACTTAGGGCATTCTAGGACCCTTCTAGGGCCCCCAGGGACCCTCTAGATCCCCCTGGGACCCACTTAGGGCCTTCTAAGACCCTTCTAGGACCACCAGGAGCCCTCTATAGCCCTCTGGGACAACTTTTTGCACATTCTAGGACACTTCTAGTGCCCCCAGAGACCCTCTAGAGCTCCCTGGGAGTCTCTAGGGCCTACTAGGACCCTTCTAGGATCACCAGGAACCCTCTGGAGCCCTCTGGGACCCACTTAGGGCCTTCTAGGACCCTTCTAGGACCACGAGGAACCCTCTAGAGCCCCCTGGGACTTGCTTAAGGCCTTCTAGAACCCTTCTAGGACCAGGAGAAACACTCTAGAGCCCCTGGGACTCCCTTAGGGCCTTCTAGGATCATTGTAAGACCCTGGGGAACCCTCAAGAGCCTTGTGGGACCCCTTAGAGCCTTCTAGGACACTTCTAGGACCACGAGGATCCCTCTAGAGCCACATGGGACCCACTTAGGGCCTTCTAGGACCATTCTAGGACCACAAGGATCCGTCTAGAGCCCCCTGGGACACCTTAGGGCCTTCTAGGGCTCTTCTAGCGCCCCCAGTGACCCTCTAGACCCCCTGGAACTTGCTTAAGTCCTTCTAGAACCCTTCTAGGGCCACGAGGAACCCTCTAGAGCCCCCTGGGACCCCCTTAGGGCCTTCTAGGTCCATGGTAAAACCCCTGGGGAACCCTCTAGAGCACCCTGGGTCCTATTTAAGGCCTTCTAGTACACTTCTAGGGCCCCCAGGGACCTCCTAGAGCCCCCTGGGTCCCCTTAGGGCCTTTTAGGACCTGTCTAGGACCACGAGGAACCATCTAGAGCCCTCTGGGAACCCCTTAGGGCCTTCTAGGACCCTTCTAGGGCCCCCAGGGACCCTCTAGAGCCCCCTGGGACCCCCTTAGTGCCTTCTAGGAGACTTCTAGGACCACGAGAAACCCTCTAGAGCCCCCTGGGACCCCCTTAGGTCCTTCTAGGACCATTTTAAGTCTCCGGGGAACCATCTAGAGCCCCCTGGGACCCCTTAGAACATTCTAGAACCCTTCTATGACCACGAGGAACCTTCTAGAACCCCCTGGGACCCCCTTAGGGCCGTCTAGGACCCTTCTCGGACACCAGGAACCCTCTAGAGCCCCCTGGGACTTGCTTAAGTCCTTCTATGACTCTTCTAGGACCACGAGGAAAGCAGATAGAGCCCCCTGGGACCCACTTAGGGCCTTCTAGGACCATGGTAAGACCCCGGGGAACCCTCTAGAGCACCCTGCGTCCTCTTTAGGGCCTTCTAGTACACTTCTAGGGACCCAGGGACTTTCTAGAGCCCCCTGGTTCCCTTTAGAGCCTTCTAGAACCCTTCTAGGAGCCCCAGGAACCCTCTAGAGCCCGCTGGGACCCCCTTAGGGCCTTCTAGGACCCTTCTAGGACCACAAGGAACCCTCTAGAGCCCCCTGGGACCCCTTTAGGGCCTTCTAGGACAATTCTAGGGCCGCCAGGGTCCGTCTAGAGCCCCCTGGGACCCCTTTAGGGCCTTCTAGGACCCTTCTAGGACCACCAGGAGCCCTCTAGAGCCCCCTAGGACCCACTTAGGGCCTTCTAGGACTCTTCTAGTACCCCCAGGGACCCTCTAGAGCCCCCTGGGACCCTTTTAGGGCCTTCTAGGACCCTCCTAGGACCCACGGGTACCCTCTAGAGCCCTCTGGGACCCTTCTAGGCCTTTCTTGGACCCTTTTAGAATCACCAGGAACCCTCCAGAGTCCCCTGGGACCCTTCTAGGGCTTTCTAGGACCCTTCTAGGACCACGAGGAACCCTCTAGAGCCCCCTGGGACCATTTTAGGGCCTTCTAGGACCCTTCTAGGACCACGAGAAACCATCTATAGCTCTCTGGGACCCCTTTAGGGCGTTCTAGGACTCTTCTAGTGTCCCCAGAGACCGTCTAGAGCCCCCTGGGATGCCTTAGAGCCTTCGAGGACCCTTCTAGGACCACGAGGAACCCTCTAGAGCCCCCGGGGACTCCCTTAGGGCATTCTAGGACCCTTCTAGGGCCCCCAGGGACCCTCTAGAGCCCCCTGGGACCCACTTAGGGCCTTCTAAGACCCTTCTAGGACCACCAGGAGCCCTCTAGAGCCCTCTGGGACACCTTTTTGTACATTCTAGGACACTTCTAGTGCCCCCAGAGACCCTCTAGAGCTCCCTGGGAGTCTTTAGGGCCTACTAGGACCCTTCTAGGATCACCAGGAACCCTCTAGAGCCCTCTGGGACCCACTTAGGGCCTTCTAGGACCCTTCTAGGACCACGAGGAACCCTCTAGAGCCCCCTGGGACTTGCTTAAGGCCTTCTAGAACCCTTCTAGGACCAGGAGAAACACTCTAGAGCCCCTGGGACTCCCTTAGGGCCTTCTAGGATCATTGTAAGACCCTGGGGAACCCTCAAGAGCCTCGTGGGACCCCTTAGAGCCTTCTAGGACACTTCTAGGACCACGAGGATCCCTCTAGAGCCCCCTGGGACCCACTTAGGGCCTTCTAGGACCATTCTAGGACCACAAGGATCCGTCTAGAGCCCCCTGGGACACCTTAGGGCCTTCTAGGGCTCTTCTAGCGCCCCCAGTGACCCTCTAGACCCCCTGGAACTTGCTTAAGTCCTTCTAGAACCCTTCTAGGGCCACGAGGAACCCTCTAGAGCCCCCTGGGACCCCCTTAGGGCCTTCTAGGTCCATGGTAAAACCCCGGGGAACCCTCTAGAGCACCCTGGGTCCTATTTAAGGCCTTCTAGTACACTTCTAGGGCCCCCAGGGACCTTCTAGAGCCCCCTGGGTCCCCTTAGGGCCTTTTAGGACCTGTCTAGGACCACGAGGAACCATCTAGAGCCCTCTGGGAACCCCTTAGGGCCTTCTAGGACCCTTCTAGGGCCCCCAGGGACCCTCTAGAGCCCCCTGGGACCCCCTTAGTGCCTTCTAGGAGACTTCTAGGACCACGAGAAACCCTCTAGAGCCCCCTGGGACCCCCTTAGGTCCTTCTAGGACCATTTTAAGTCTCCGGGGAACCATCTAGAGCCCCCTGGGACCCCTTAGAACATTCTAGAACCCTTCTATGACCACGAGGAACCTTCTAGAACCCCCTGGGACCCCCTTAGGGCCGTCTAGGACCCTTCTCGGACACCAGGAACCCTCTAGAGCCCCCTGGGACTTGCTTAAGTCCTTCTATGACTCTTCTAGGACCACGAGGAAACCAGATAGAGCCCCCTGGGACCCACTTAGGGCCTTCTAGGACCATGGTAAGACCCCGGGGAACCCTCCAGAGCACCCTGCGTCCTCTTTAGGGCCTTCTAGTACACTTCTAGGGACCCAGGGACTTTCTAGAGCCCCCTGGTTCCCTTTAGAGCCTTCTAGAACCCTTCTAGGAGCCCCAGGAACCCTCTAGAGCCCGCTGGGACCCCCTTAGGGCCTTCTAGGACCCTTCTAGGACCACAAGGAACCCTCTAGAGCCCCCTGGGACCCCTTTAGGGCCTTCTAGGACAATTCTAGGGCCGCCAGGGTCCGTCTAGAGCCCCCTGGGACCCCTTTAGGGCCTTCTAGGACCCTTCTAGGACCACCAGGAGCCCTCTAGAGCCCCCTAGGACCCACTTAGGGCCTTCTAGGACTCTTCTAGTACCCCCAGGGACCCTCTAGAGCCCCCTGGGACCCTTTTAGGGCCTTCTAGGACCCTCCTAGGACCCACGGGTACCCTCTAGAGCCCTCTGGGACCCTTCTAGGGCTTTCTGGACCCTTTTAGAATCACCAGGAACCCTCCAGAGTCCCCTGGGACCCTTCTAGGGCCTTCTAGGACCCTTCTAGGACCACGAGAAACCATCTATAGCTCTCTGGGACCCCTTTAGGGCGTTCTAGGACTCTTCTAGTGTCCCCAGAGACCGTCTAGAGCCCCCTGGGATGCCTTAGAGCCTTCGAGGACCCTTCTAGGACCACGAGGAACCCTCTAGAGCCCCCGGGGACCCCCTTAGGGCATTCTAGGACCCTTCTAGGGCCCCCAGGGACCCTCTAGAGCCCCCTGGGGCCCCCTTAGGGCTTTCTAAGACCCTTCTAGGACCACCAGGAGCCCTCTATAGCCCTCTGGGACCCTCTTTGCGCCTTCTAGGACCCTTCTAGTGCCCCCAGGGACACTCTAGAGCCCCCTGAGACTACTTAGGGCTTACTAGGACCCTTCTAGGACCACGAGAAACCCTCTAGAGCCCCTGGGACCTCCTTAGGTCCTTCTAGGACCGTTCTAGGGTCACCAGGAACCCTCTAGAGCCCTCTGGGACCCACTTAGGGCCTTCTAGAACCCTTCTAGGACCACGGGGAACTCTCTAGAGCCCCCTGGGACTTGCTTAAGGCCTTCTAGGACTCTTCTAGGACCATGAGAAACCATCTAGAGCCCCCTGGGACCCACTTAGGGCATTCTAGGTTCATTTTAAGACCCTGGGGAACCCTCTAGAGCCTCGTGGTACCACTTAGAGCCTTGTAGGACCCTTCTAGGACCAGAAGGAACCCTCTAGAGCCCCCTGGGACCCCCTTAGGGCCTTCTAGGACAATTCTAGCGCCCCCAGGTACCCTCTAGAGCCCCCTGGGACCCCCTTAGGGTTTTCTAGGGCCATGGTAAGACCCTGGGGAACCCTCCAGAGCACCCTGGGTCCTCTTTAGTGCCTTCTAGTACCCTTCTAGGGCCCCCAGGGACCTTCTAGAGCCCCCTGGGTCCTCTTTAGTGCCTTCTAGTACCCTTCTAGGAGCCCCAGGAACCCTCTAGAGCCCGCTGGGACCCCCTTAGGGCCTTCTAGGACCCTTCTAGGACCACAAGGAACCCTCTAGAGCCCCCTGGGACCCCTTTAGGGCCTTCTAGGACAATTCTAGGACCACCAGGAGCCCTCTAGAGCCCCCTAGGACCCACTTAGGGCCTTCTAGGACTCTTCTAGTACCCCCAGGGACCCTCTAGAGCCCCCTGGGACCCTTTTAGGGCCTTCTAGGACCCTTCTAGGACCACCAGGAGCCCTCTAGAGCCCCCTAGGACCCACTTAGGGCCTTCTAGGACTCTTCTAGTACCCCCAGGGACCCTCTAGAGCCCCCTGGGACCCTTTTAGGGCCTTCTAGGACCCTCCTAGGACCCACGGGTACCCTCTAGAGCCCTCTGGGACCCTTCTAGGCCTTTCTTGGACCCTTTTAGAATCACCAGGAACCCTCCAGAGTCCCCTGGGACCCTTCTAGGGCTTTCTAGGACCCTTCTAGGACCACGAGAAACCCTCTAGAGCCCCCTGGGACCATTTTAGGGCCTTCTAGGACCCTTCTAGGACCACGAGAAACCATCTATAGCTCTCTGGGACCCCTTTAGGGCGTTCTAGGACTCTTCTAGGGTCCCCAGAGACCGTCTAGAGCCCCCTGGGATGCCTTAGAGCCTTCGAGGACCCTTCTAGGACCACGAGGAACCCTCTAGAGCACCCTCGGTCCTCTTTAGTGCCTACTAGTACCCTTCTAGGGCCCCCAGGGACCCTCTAGAGCCCCCTGGGACCCACTTAGGGCCTTCTAAGACCCTT
Organism: Phaenicophaeus curvirostris; assembly: GCF_032191515.1. Lineage (NCBI taxonomy): Eukaryota > Metazoa > Chordata > Aves > Cuculiformes > Cuculidae > Phaenicophaeus > Phaenicophaeus curvirostris. The sequence goes on along the minus strand of NW_027206801.1, from coordinate 7,056 downwards.
CTAGGACCACCAGGAGCCCTCTATAGCCCTCTGAGACACCTTTTTGCACATTCTAGGACACTTCTAGTGCCCACAGAGACCCTCTAGAGCTCCCTGGGAGTCTTTAGGGCCTACTAGGACCTTCTAGGATCACCAGGAACCCTCTAGAGCCCTCTGGGACCCACTTAGGGCCTTCTAGGACCCTTCTAGGACCACGAGGAACCATCTAGAGCCCCCTGGGACCCCCTTAGGGCATTCTAGGACCCTTCTAGGGCCCCCAGGGACCCTCTAGAGCCCCCTGGGACCCCCTTAGGTCTTTCTAAGACCCTTCTAGGAACACCAGGAGCCCTCTATAGCCCTCTGGGACCCTCTTTGCGCCTTCTAGGACCCTTCAAGTGCCCCCAGAGACACTCTAGATGCTCCTGGGACTCCTTAGGGCCTACTAGGACCCTTCTAGGACCACGAGAAATCCTCTAGAGCCCACTGGGACCTCCTTAGGTCCTTCTAGGACCGTTCTAGGGTCACCAGGAACCCTCTAGATCCCTCTGGAACCCACTTAGGGCCTACTAGGACCCTTCTAGGACCACGAGAAACTCTCTAGAGCCCCCTGGGACTTGCTTAAGGCCTTCTAGGACTCTTCTAGGACCACGAGAAACCATCTAGAGCCCCCTGGGACCCACTTAGGGCATTCTAGGACCCTTCTAGGGCCCCCAGGGACCCTCTAGAGCCCCCTGGGACCCACTTAGGGCCTTCTAAGACCCTTCTAGGACCACCAGGAGCCCTCTAGAGCCCTCTGGGACACCTTTTTGTACATTCTAGGACACTTCTAGTGCCCCCAGAGACCCTCTAGAGCTCCCTGGGAGTCTTTAGGGCCTACTAGGACCCTTCTAGGATCACCAGGAACCCTCTAGAGCCCTCTGGGACCCACTTAGGGCCTTCTAGGACCCTTCTAGGACCACGAGGAACCCTCTAGAGCCCCCTGGGACTTGCTTAAGGCCTTCTAGAACCCTTCTAGGACCAGGAGAAACACTCTAGAGCCCCTGGGACTCCCTTAGGGCCTTCTAGGATCATTGTAAGACCCTGGGGAACCCTCAAGAGCCTCGTGGGACCCCTTAGAGCCTTCTAGGACACTTCTAGGACCACGAGGATCCCTCTAGAGCCCCCTGGGACCCACTTAGGGCCTTCTAGGACCATTCTAGGACCACAAGGATCCGTCTAGAGCCCCCTGGAACACCTTAGGGCCTTCTAGGGCTCTTCTAGCGCCCCCAGTGACCCTCTAGACCCCCTGGAACTTGCTTAAGTCCTTCTAGAACCCTTCTAGGGCCACGAGGAACCCTCTAGAGCCCCCTGGGACCCCCTTAGGGCCTTCTAGGTCCATGGTAAAACCCCGGGGAACCCTCTAGAGCACCCTGGGTCCTATTTAAGGCCTTCTAGTACACTTCTAGGGCCCCCAGGGACCTTCTAGAGCCCCCTGGGTCCCCTTAGGGCCTTTTAGGACCTGTCTAGGACCACGAGGAACCATCTAGAGCCCTCTGGGAACCCCTTAGGGCCTTCTAGGACCCTTCTAGGGCCCCCAGGGACCCTCTAGAGCCCCCTGGGACCCCCTTAGTGCCTTCTAGGAGACTTCTAGGACCACGAGAAACCCTCTAGAGCCCCCTGGGACCCCCTTAGGTCCTTCTAGGACCATTTTAAGTCTCCGGGGAACCATCTAGAGCCCCCTGGGACCCCTTAGAACATTCTAGAACCCTTCTATGACCACGAGGAACCTTCTAGAACCCCCTGGGACCCCCTTAGGGCCGTCTAGGACCCTTCTCGGACACCAGGAACCCTCTAGAGCCCCCTGGGACTTGCTTAAGTCCTTCTATGACTCTTCTAGGACCACGAGGAAAGCAGATAGAGCCCCCTGGGACCCACTTAGGGCCTTCTAGGACCATGGTAAGACCCCGGGGAACCCTCCAGAGCACCCTGCGTCCTCTTTAGGGCCTTCTAGTACACTTCTAGGGACCCAGGGACTTTCTAGAGCCCCCTGGTTCCCTTTAGAGCCTTCTAGAACCCTTCTAGGAGCCCCAGGAACCCTCTAGAGCCCGCTGGGACCCCCTTAGGGCCTTCTAGGACCCTTCTAGGACCACAAGGAACCCTCTAGAGCCCCCTGGGACCCCTTTAGGGCCTTCTAGGACAATTCTAGGGCCGCCAGGGTCCGTCTAGAGCCCCCTGGGACCCCTTTAGGGCCTTCTAGGACCCTTCTAGGACCACCAGGAGCCCTCTAGAGCCCCCTAGGACCCACTTAGGGCCTTCTAGGACTCTTCTAGTACCCCCAGGGACCCTCTAGAGCCCCCTGGGACCCTTTTAGGGCCTTCTAGGACCCTCCTAGGACCCACGGGTACCCTCTAGAGCCCTCTGGGACCCTTCTAGGGCTTTCTGGACCCTTTTAGAATCACCAGGAACCCTCCAGAGTCCCCTGGGACCCTTCTAGGGCTTTCTAGGACCCTTCTAGGACCACGAGAAACCCTCTAGAGCCCCCTGGGACCATTTTAGGGCCTTCTAGGACCCTTCTAGGACCACGAGAAACCATCTATAGCTCTCTGGGACCCCTTTAGGGCGTTCTAGGACTCTTCTAGTGTCCCCAGAAACCGTCTAGAGCCCCCTGGGATGCCTTAGAGCCTTCGAGGACCCTTCTAGGACCACGAGGAACCCTCTAGAGCCCCCGGGGACCCCCTTAGGGCATTCTAGGACCCTTCTAGGGCCCCCAGGGACCCTCTAGAGCCCCCTGGGGCCCCCTTAGGGCTTTCTAAGACCCTTCTAGGACCACCAGGAGCCCTCTATAGCCCTCTGGGACCCTCTTTGCGCCTTCTAGGACCCTTCTATTGCCCCCAGGGACACTCTAGAGCCCCCTGAGACTACTTAGGGCTTACTAGGACCCTTCTAGGACCACGAGAAACCCTCTAGAGCCCCTGGGACCTCCTTAGGTCCTTCTAGGACCGTTCTAGGGTCACCAGGAACCCTCTAGAGCCCTCTGGGACCCACTTAGGGCCTTCTAGAACCCTTCTAGGACCACGAGGAACTCTCTAGAGCCCCCTGGGACTTGCTTAAGGCCTTCTAGGACTCTTCTAGGACCATGAGAAACCATCTAGAGCCCCCTGGGACCCACTTAGGGCATTCTAGGTTCATTTTAAGACCCTGGGGAACCCTCTAGAGCCTCGTGGTACCACTTAGAGCCTTGTAGGACCCTTCTAGGACCAGAAGGAACCCTCTAGAGCCCCCTGGGACCCATTTAGGGCCTTCTAGGACCCTTCTAGGACCACGAGGAACCCTCTAGAGCCCCCTGGGACCCCCTTAGGGCCTTCTAGGACTCTTCTAGCACCCCCAGGGTCCCTCTAGAGCCTCCTGGAACCACATAGGGCATTTTAGGACCCCTTTAGGACCACGAGGAACCCTTTAGATCCCCCGGGGTCCTTTTTAGGGCCATCTAGGACATTTCTAGGACCACCAGGAACCGTCTAGAGCCATCTGGGGCCCTCTTAGGACATTCTAGTGCTCTTCTAGGACCACGAAGAACTTTCCATAGCCCCCTGGGACCCCCTTAAGACCTTCTGGGACACTCCTAGACCACGAGGAACCCTCTCGACCCCCTGGGACCCACTTAGAGCCTACTAGGACTATAGTAAGACCCCAGGGACCCCTCTAGAGTCCCCTGGGAACACTTTAGGGCCTTCTAAGATCCTTCTAGGTCCACAAGGAACCTTCTAGAGCCCCCTGGGACCCCCTTAGAGCCTTCTAGGACCTTTCTAGGAGCCCCAGAAACCTTTAGAGCCCCCTGGGACTGACTTAGGGCATTCTAGGTGTCTTCTAGGACTCCTAAAACCCTCTCGAGCCCCCTGGAACCCCCTTAAGGCCTTCTAGGACCCTTCTAGGAGCACCAGGAACACTCTAGAGCCCCCTAGGACCCACTTAGGGCCTTCTAGAACCCTTCTTGGACCCCCAGGGACCCTCTAGAGCCCACTGGGCCCCACTTAGGGCCTTCTACGACCCTTCTAGAACCATGGGAAACCCTCTGGAGCCCCCTGGGACACCCTTAGGGCCTTCCAGGACCCTTCTAGGACCATGAGAAACCCTCTAGAGCCCCCTGGGACTCACTTAGGGCATTCTAGGACAATTTCAATACTCTGGGGAACAATCTAGAGCCCCCTGGGTCCCTTTAGAGCATTCTAGGACCATTCTAGGAGACACAGGATCCCTCTAACACCCCCGGGACACCCATAGGGCCTTTAGGACCTTTCTAGGACAACGAGGAATCCTCTGGATCTCCCTGGGGCCCCCTTAGGGCCTTCTAGGACCCTTCTAGGACCACAAGGAACCCTCTAGAGCCCTCTGTGACACCTTTTGTGCCTCCTAGGAAACTTTTATTGTCCCCAGGGACCCTCTAGACCCCCTGTGACCCATTTAGGGCCTTCTAGGACAATTCTAGGGCCCCCAGGGACCATCTAGAGCCCCGTGGGACCCCTTAGAGCATTCTAGGACACTTCTAGGAGCCCCAGGAACCTTCTAGAATCCTCTGGGACCCACTTAGACCCTTCTAGGACCACCAGGAACCTTCTAAAGCCCTCTGGGACCCCCTTAAAGCCTTCTAGGACCCTTCTAGTGCTCCCAGGAACCCTCTAGAGCCCCCTGGGACCCCTTTATGGCCTTCTAAGACCCTTCTAGGACCACAACAAACGCTCTAGAGCCCCCTAGGACGCCCTTAGGGCCTTCTAGGACCCTTCTAGGACCACGAGAATCCATCTAGAGCTCCCTGGGAAACCCTTACGGCCTTCTAGGATCATTGTAAGACCCCGGGGAACCATCTAGAGCTCCCTGGGACCTCTTTAGGCCCTTCTAGGGTCCTTCTAGGACCACCAGGGACACTCTAGAGCACTCTGGGACCCCCTTAGGTCCTTCTAGGACCCTTCTAGTGCCCCCAGGGACCCTATAGACCCCCTGGGACCCCTCTAGGGCCTTCTAGGACCCTTCTAGGGCCACCAGGGACACTCTATAGCCCCCTGGAAACCCCTTAGGGCCTTCTAGGTGTCTTCTACGACGACGAGGAACCATCTAGAACCCCCTGGGACCACTTAGGACCTTCTAGGACAATTGTATGACCCCGGGGAACCCCCTAGAGTCGTCTGGGACCCACTTAGGGCCTACTAGGACCATTGTAAGACCCCAGGGAACACTCTAGAGTCCCCTAGGACTCCTTAAGGCCTTCTAGGACCCTTCTAGGACCACGAGAAACCCTCTAGAGCCATCTGGGACCCACTTAGGACCTTCTAGGACCCTTCTAGGACCACGAGAAACCATCTAGAGCCCCCTGGGACTCCTTAGAGCCTTCTAGGACCCTAAAGGGGTCGCAGGGGGGTCTAGATGGATCCTCGTGGTTCTAAAAGGGTCCTAGAAGGCCCTAAGGGGGTCCCAGGGGTCTCTAGAGGGTTTCTCGTGGTCCTAGAATGGTCCTAGAAAACACTAAGGGGGACCCAGGGGGTTCTACATGGTTTCTCGTGGTCCTAGAAGGAACCTAGAAGGGTCTAAGTGGGTCCCAGGGGGCTCTAGAGGGTTTCTCGTGGTCCTTGAAGGGTCCTAGAAGGCCCTAAAATGGTCCCAGGGGGTTCTAGAGGGTTCCTGGTACTCCTAGAAGAGTTCTATAAGGATCCATGCGGTCCCAGGGGACTCTAGAGGGTCCCTGGGGGCCCTAGAAGGGTCCTAGAAGGCCCTAACGGGGACCCAGGGGGCTCTAGAGTGTTCGCCGGTGACTTACAATGGTCCTAGAAGGCCCTAAGGGGGTACTAGGGGGCTCTAGGTTGTTTCTCATGGTCCTAGAAGGGCCGTAGAAAGCCCTAAAGTGTTTCCAGGGGGCTTTAGAGTGTTCCCCGGGGTCTTACCATGGTCCTAGAAGGCCCTAAGTGGGTCCCAGGGGGCTCTAGATGGTTTCTCGTGGTCCTAGAAGGGTCCTAGAAGGCTCTAAACTGGTCCCAGTGGGCTGTAGATTGTTTCTCATGGTCCTAGAAGGGTCCTAGAAGTCCCTAAAGGGGTCCCAGGGGGCTCTAGAGGGTTCCTTGTGGCCCTAGAAGGGTCTTAGAAGGACCTAAGTGTGCCCAGAGGACTACAGAGGATTCTTCGTGGTCCTAGAAGAGCTCTAGAAGGCACTAAATGGGTCCAAGGTTGCTCTACAGGGTTCCTCGTGGTCTTAGAAGGGTCCTAGAAGGCTCTAAGGGGTCCCAGTGGGCTCTAGAGGGTCCCTGGGGGTCCTAGAAGGGTCCTAGAAGGCCCTAAGGAGGTCCCAGGGGTCTCTAGAGGGTTTCCCAGGGACTTACAATGATCCTAGAAGGCCCTACGGGGGTCCCAGATGTCTCTAGAGGGTTTCTCGTGGTCCTAGAAGCGTCCTAGAAGGACCTAAGTGGGTCCCAGGTGGCTCTAGGGGGTTCCTCGTTGTCCTAGAAGGGTCCTAGGAGGCCCTAAGTGGGTCCCAGGGGGCTCTAGAGGGCTCCTGGTGACTCTAGAAGTCTCCTATAAAGCCCTAGAAGGGTCCCAGGGGGCTCTAGAGGGTACATGGTGACACTAGAATGGTGCTAGAAAGACCTAGAATGGTCCCAGAGGGCTCTAGAGGGTTCCCTTGGGTCCTAGAAGGGTCCTAGAATGCACTAAGTGGGTCCCAGGGGGCTCTAGAGGGTTTCTCATGGTCCTAGAAAGGTCCTTGAAGGCTCTAAGGGGGGCCCAGTTGGCTGTAGAGGGTCCCTGGGGGTCTAAGAATGTCCTAGAAGGCCCTAAGGGGGTCCTAGTGGGCTCTAGAGGGTTCCTCGTGGTCCTAGAAGGGCCCTAGAAGGCCCTAAAGGGGTCCCAGGGGGCTCTAGAGGGTTCCCCGGGGTCTTAAAATGGTTCTAGAATGCCCTACGGTTGTCCCAGGGGGCTCTAGATGGTATCTCATGGTCCTAGAAGGATCCTAGAAAACCCTAAATGGTCCCAGGTGGCTCTAGATGGTATCTCATGGTCCTTGAAGGGTCCTAGAAGGCCGTAAGTGCGTCCCAGGGGGCTCTAGAGGGTTCCTGG
>NW_027206796.1:290000-322500 GCF_032191515.1 Phaenicophaeus curvirostris | reverse complement strand
CCTTCTAGAGCTTCTCACGTCCCTTCTAAAAGCCCCCAGACCCTTCTAGAGCCCCCAGAGACATTATAAAGGCCCCTGGACCCTTCTAGAGCTTCTCATGACCCTTTTAAAAGCCCCCAGACCCATCTAGAGCCCCCAGAGACATTCTAAAGGCACCTGGACCCTTCAAGAGCTTCTCACGCCCATTCTAAAGAACCCAGACCCTTCTAGAGCCCCCAGAGAGCTTCAAAAAGACCCTGAACCCTTCTAGAGCTTCTTACATCCTTCTAAAAGCCCCCAGACCCTTCTAGAGCCCCCCAGATCCAATCTAAAGATATCTAGAGCCCCCTGGGACCCCTTTACGGCCTTCTAAGACCCTTCTAGGACCACGAGGAGCGATCTAGAGCTCCCTGGGACCCCTTAAGGCCTTCTAGGACCATCTAGGACCACGAGAATCCCTCTAGAGCCCCCTGGGACCTCTTTAGGGCCTTCTTGGACCCCTTCTAGGGCCCCCAGGGACCCTCTAGAACCCACTGGGACCCACTTAGGGCCTTCTAGGACCCTTCTAGGACCACGAGAAACCCTCTAGAGCCACCTGGGACTCCGTAGGGCCTTCTAGGATCATTGTAAGCCCCCAGGGAACCCTCTAGAGCCCTCTGGGACCCTTCTAGGGCTTTCTAGGACCCTTTTAGAATCACCAGGAACCCTCTAGAGCACCCTGGGACCCTTCTAGGGCTTTCTTGGACACTTTTAGAGTCACCAGGAACCCTCTAGAGCCCCTGGGACCCCTCTAGGACCACGAGAAACCTCTAGAGCTCCCTGGGACCCACTTAGTGCCTTCTAGGACGCTTCTAGGGACACCAGAGACCCTCTAGAGCCCCCTGGGACACACTTAGGGCCTTCTAGGACCCTTCTAGGACCACGAGGAACCCTCTAGAGCCCCCTGAGACCCGCTTAGGACCTTCTAGGACCCTTCTATGACCACGAGGAACCCTCTAGAGCCACCTAGGACCCCCTTAGGGCATTCTAGAATCCTTCTTGGACCCCCAGGGACCCCTCTAGAGCCCACTGGACCCCCTTAGGGCCTTCTAGGACCTTCTAGGACCACGAGAAACAATCTAGAGCCCCCTGGGACCCCCTTAGGGCCAACTAGGACCAGTGTAAGACCCTGGGGAACCCTCTAGAGCCCCCTGGGACCCACTTAGGGAATTCTAGGTTCATTTTAAGACCCTGGGAAACCCTCTAGAGCCTCGTGGTACCACTTAGAGCCTTGTAGGACCCTTCTAGGACCAGAAGGAACCCTCTAGAGCCCCCTGGGACCCCCTTAAGGCCTTCTAGGACAATTCTAGCGCCCCCAGGGACCCTCTAGAGCCCGCTGGGACCCCCTTAGGGCCTTCTAGGACAATTCTAGGGCCGCCAGGGTCCCTCTAGAGCCCCCTGGGACCCCTTTAGGGCCTTCTAGGACACTTCTAGGGCCACCAGGATCCCTCTAGAGCCCCCTAGGACCCACTTAGGGCCTTCTAGGACTCTTCTAGTACCCCCAGGGACCATCTAGAGCCCCCTGGGACCCTTTTAGGGCTTCTAGGACCCTCTTAGGACCACGAGAAGCCCTCTAGAGCCACCTGGGACTCCCGTAGGCCTTCTAGGATCATTGTAAGCCCCCAGGGAACCCTCTAGAGCCTCTGGGACCCTTCTAGGGCTTTCTAGGACCCTTTTAGAATCACCAGGAACCCTCTAGAGCACCCTGGGACCCTTCTAGGGCTTTCTTGGACACTTTTAGAGTCACCAGGAACCCTCTAGAGCCCCCTGGGACCCCTCTAGGACCACGAGAAACCCTCTAGAGCTCCCTGGGACTCACTTAGTGCCTTCTAGGACGCTTCTAGGGACACTAGAGACCTTCTAGAGCCCCCTGGGACACACTTAGGGCCTTCTAGGACCTTCTAGACCACGAGGAACCCTCTAGAGCCCCCTGAGACCCGCTTAGGACCTTCTAGGACCCTTCTATGACACGAGGAACCCTCTAGAGCCACCTAGGACCCCCTTAGGGCCTTCTAGAACCCGTCTTGGACCCCCAGGGACCCTCTAGAGCCCACTGGACCCCTTAGGGCCTTCTAGGACCCTTCTAGGGACCACGAGAAACAATCTAGAGCCCCCTGGGACCCCCTTAGAGCCAACTAGGACCAGTGTAAGACCCTGGGGAACCCTCTAGAGCCCCCTGGGTCCCCTTTAGGGCCTTCTAGGACCCTTCTAGGGACCCCAGGGACCCTCTAGAGCCCACAGGGACTGCCTTAGGGCCTACTAGGACCCTTCTAGGACTATGAGGAACCCTCTAGAGCCCCCTGGGACACACTTAGGGCCATCTAGGACCCTTCTAGGACCCACGGGAACCATCTAGAGCCCCGTGGGACCCCCTTCGGGCCTTCTAGGACACTTCTAAGTCCTCCAGGGACCCTCTAGAGCCCCCTGGGACCGCTTAGAGCCTTCTAGGACCCTTCTAGGACCTGTGGGTACCCTCTAGAGCCCCCTGGGACCCTTCTAGGGCTTTCTAGGACACGTCTAGAGTCACCAGAAACCCTCTAGAGATCCCTTGGACCCCTTAAGGTCCTTCTAGGACCCTTCTAGGACCACGAGAAAACTTCCAGAGACACCTGGGACCCCCTTAGGGCCTTCTAGGACCATGGTAAGACCCCGGGGAACCTCCAGAGCACCCTGGGTCCTCTTTAGTGCCTTCTAGTACCCTTCTAGGGCCCCCAGAGACCTTCTAGAGCCCCCTGGTTACACTTTGAGCCTTCTAGAACCCTTCTAGGAGCCCCAGGAACCCTCTAGAGCTTCCTGAGACCCCCTTAGGGCCTTCTAGGACCCTTCTAGGACGGCGAGGAACCCTCTAGAGCCCTCTGGGACCTCCTTAGGGCCTTCTAGGGCCCTTCTAGTGCAGGCAGGGACACTCTAGAGCCCCCTGGGACCCACTCAGGGCCTTCTAGGACTCTTCTAGTACCCCCAGGGACCCTCTAGAGCCCCTGGGACTCCTTAGAGCCTACTAGGACCCTTCTAGGGACCACGAGAAACCCTCTAGAGCCCCCTGGGACCTTCTTAGGTCCTTCGAGGACCGTTCTAGGGTCACCAGGAACCCTCTAGAGCCCTCTGGGACCCACTTAGGGCCTTCTAGGACCCTTCTAGGACCACGAGGAACTCTCTAGAGCCCCCTGAGACTTGCTTAAGGCCTTCTAGGACTCTTCTAGGACCACGAGAAACCATCTAGAGCCCCCTGGGACCAACTTAGGGCATTCTAGGTTCATTTTAAGTCCCTGGGGAACCCTCTAGAGCCTCGTGGTACCACTTAGAGCCTTGTAGGACCCTTCTAGGACCAGAAGGAACCCTCTAGAGCCCCCTGGGACCCCCTTAGGCCTTCTAGGACAATTCTAGCGCCCCCAGGGACCCTCTAGAGCCCCCTGGGACACACTTAGGGCCTTCTAGGACCCTTCTAGGACACAGGGAACCCTCAAGAGCCCCCTGGGACCCCCTTAGGACTTTCTAGGGCCATGGTAAGACCCTGGGGAACCCTCCAGAGCACCCTGGGTCCTCTTTAGTGCCTTCTAGTACCCCTTCTAGAGCCCCCTGGTTACCCTTTGAGCCTTCTAGAACCCTTCTAGGAGCCCCAGGAACCCTCTAGAGCCCGCTGGGACCCCCTTAGGGCCTTCTAGGACCCTTCTAGGACCACAAGGAACCCTCTAGAGCCCCCTGGGACCCCTTTAGGGCCTTCTAGGACAATTCTAGGGCTGCCAGGGTCCGTCTAGAGCCCCCTGGGACCCCTTTAGGGCCTTCTAGGACCCTTCTAGGACCACCAGGAGCCCTCTAGAGCCCCCTAGGACCCACTTAGGGCCTTCTAGGACTCTTCTAGTACCCCCAGGGACCCTCTAGAGCCCCCTGGGACCCTTTTAGGGCCTTCTAGGACCCTCCTAGGACCCACGGGTACCCTCTAGAGCCCTCTGTGACCCTTCTAGGCCTTTCTTGGACCCTTTTAGAATCACCAGGAACCCTCTAGAGCCCCCGGGACCCTTCTAGGGCCTTCTAGGACCCTTCTAGGACCACGAGGAACCCTCTAGAGCCCCCTGGGACCCCCTTAGGGCATTTTAGGACCCTTCTAGGGCCCCCAGGGACCCTCTAGAGACCCTGGGACCCACTTAGGGCCTTCTAAGACCCTTCTAGGACCACCAGGAGCCCTCTATAGCCCTCTGGGACACCTTTTTGCACATTCTAGGACACTTCTAGTGCCCCCAGAGACCCTCTAGAGCTCCCTGGGAGTCTTTAGGGCCTACTAGGACCCTTCTAGGATCACCAGGAACCCTCTAGAGCCCTCTGGGACCCACTTAGGGCCTTCTAGGACCCTTCTAGGACCACGAGGAACCTCTAGAGCCCCCTGGGACCCCCTTAGGGCATTCTAGGACCCTTCTAGGGCCCCCAGGGACCCTCTAGAGCCCCCTGGGACCCCCTTAGGGCTTTCTAAGACCCTTCTAGGACCACCAGGAGCCCTCTATAGCCCTCTGGGACCCTCTTTGTGCCTTCTAGGACCCTTCTAGTGCCCCCAGGGACACTCTAGAGCCCCCTGGGACTCCTTAGGGCCTACTAGGACCCTTCTAGGACCACGAGGAACCCTCTAGAGCCCCCTGGGACCCCCTTAGGGCATTCTAGGACCCTTCTAGGGCCCCCAGGGACCCTCTAGAGCCCCCTGGGACCCCCTTAGGGCTTTCTAAGACCCTTCTAGGACCACCAGGAGCCCTCTATAGCCCTCTGGGACCCTCTTTGCGCCTTCTAGGACCCTTCTAGTGCCCCCAGGGACACTCTAGAGCCCCCTGGGACTCCTTAGGGCCTACTAGGACCCTTCTAGGACCACGAGAAACCCTCTAGAGCCACCTGGGACCTCCTTAGGTCCTTCTAGGACCGTTCTAGGGTCACCAGGAACCCTCTAGAGCCCTCTGGGACCCACTTAGGGCCTTCTAGGACCCTTCTAGGACCACGAGGAACTCTCTAGAGCCCCCTGGGACTTGCTTAAGGACTTCTAGGACCCTTCTAGGACCACAAGGAACACTCTAGAGCCCCCTGGAACCCCTTTAGGGCCTTCTAGGACAATTCTAGGGCCGCCAGGGTCCGTCTAGAGCCCCCTGGGACCCCTTTAGGGCCTTCTAGGACCCTTCTAGGACCACCAGGAGCCCTCTAGAGCCCCCTAGGACCCACTTAGGGCCTTCTAGGACTCTTCTAGTACCCCCAGGGACCCTCTAGAGCCCGCTGGGACCCTTTTAGGGCCTTCTAGGACCCTCCTAGGACCCACGGGTACCCTCTAGAGCCCTCTGGGACCCTTCTAGGCCTTTCTTGGACCCTCCTAGAATCACCAGGAACCCTCCAGAGCCCCTGGGACCCTTCTAGGGCTTTCTAGGACCCTTCTAGGACCACGAGGAACCCTCTAGAGCCCCCGGGACCATTTTAGGGCCTTCTAGGACCCTTCTAGGACCACGAGAAACCATCTATAGCTCTCTGGGACCCCTTTAGGGCGTTCTAGGACTCTTCTAGGGTCCCCAGAGACCGTCTAGAGCCCCCTGGGATGCCTTAGAGCCTTCGAGGACCCTTCTAGGACCACGAGGAACCCTCTAGAGCCCCCTGGGACCTTCTTAGGTCCTTCGAGGACCGTTCTAGGGTCACCAGGAACCCTCTAGAGCCCTCTGGGACCCACTTAGGGCCTTCTAGGACCCTTCTAGGACCACGAGGAACTCTCTAGAGCCCCCTGGGACTTGCTTAAGGACTTCTAGGACCCTTCTAGGACCACAAGGAACACTCTAGAGCCCCCTGGAACCCCTTTAGGGCCTTCTAGGACAATTCTAGGGCCGCCAGGGTCCGTCTAGAGCCCCCTGGGACCCCTTTAGGGCCTTCTAGGACCCTTCTAGGACCACCAGGAGCCCTCTAGAGCCCCCTAGGACCCACTTAGGGCCTTCTAGGACTCTTCTAGTACCCCCAGGGACCCTCTAGAGCCCGCTGGGACCCTTTTAGGGCCTTCTAGGACCCTCCTAGGACCCACGGGTACCCTCTAGAGCTCTCTGGGACCCTTCTAGGCCTTTCTTGGACCCTCCTAGAATCACCAGGAACCCTCCAGAGCCCCCTGGGACCCTTCTAGGGCTTTCTAGGACCCTTCTAGGACCACGAGGAACCCTCTAGAGCCCCCGGGACCATTTTAGGGCCTTCTAGGACCCTTCTAGGACCACGAGAAACCATCTATAGCTCTCTGGGACCCCTTTAGGGCGTTCTAGGACTCTTCTAGGGTCCCCAGAGACCGTCTAGAGCCCCCTGGGATGCCTTAGAGCCTTCGAGGACCCTTCTAGGACCACGAGGAACCCTCTAGAGCCCCCTGGGACCCCCTTAGGGCATTCTAGGACCCTTCTAGGGCCCCCAGGGACCCTCTAGAGCCCCCTGGGACCCCCTTAGGGCTTTCTAAGACCCTTCTAGGACCACCAGGAGCCCTCTATAGCCCTCTGGGACCCTCTTTGCTCCTTCTAGGACCCTTCTAGTGCCCCCAGGGACACTCTAGAGCCCCCTGGGACTCCTTAGAGCCTACTAGGACCCTTCTAGGACCACGAGAAACCCTCTAGAGCCCCCTGGGACCTTCTTAGGTCCTTCGAGGACCGTTCTAGGGTCACCAGGAACCCTCTAGAGCCCTCTGGGACCCACTTAGGGCCTTCTAGGACCCTTCTAGGACCACGAGGAACTCTCTAGAGCCCCCTGAGACTTGCTTAAGGCCTTCTAGGACTCTTCTAGGACCACGAGAAACCATCTAGAGCCCCCTGGGACCCACTTAGGGCATTCTAGGTTCATTTTAAGACCCTGGGGAACCCTCTAGAGCCTCGTGGTACCACTTAGAGCCTTGTAGGACCCTTCTAGGACCAGAAGGAACCCTCTAGAGCCCCCTGGGACCCCCTTAGGGCCTTCTAGGACAATTCTAGCGCCCCCAGGGACCTTCTAGAGCCCCCTGGCACACACTTAGGGCCTTCTAGGACCCTTCTAGGACACAGGGAACCCTCAAGAGCCCCCTGGGACCCCCTTAGGGCTTTCTAGGGCCATGGTAAGACCCTGGGGAACCCTCCAGAGCACCCTGGGTCCTCTTTAGTGCCTTCTAGTACCCTTCTAGGGCCCCCAGGGACCTTCTAGAGCCCCCTGGTTACCCTTTGAGCCTTCTAGAACCCTTCTAGGAGCCCCAGGAACCCTCTAGAGCCCGCTGGGACCCCCTTAGGGCCTTCTAGGACCCTTCTAGGACCACAAGGAACCCTCTAGAGCCCCCTGGGACCCCTTTAGGGCCTTCTAGGACAATTCTAGGGCCGCCAGGGTCCGTCTAGAGCCCCCTGGGACCCCTTTAGGGCCTTCTAGGACCCTTCTAGGACCACCAGGAGCCCTCTAGAGCCCCCTAGGACCCACTTAGGGCCTTCTAGGACTCTTCTAGTACCCCCAGGGACCCTCTAGAGCCCCCTGGGACCCTTTTAGGGCCTTCTAGGACCCTCCTAGGACCCACGGGTACCCTCTAGAGCCCTCTGGGACCCTTCTAGGACTTTCTTGGACCCTTTTAGAATCACCAGGAACCCTCTAGAGCCCCCTGGGACCCCCTTAGGGCATTCTAGGACCCTTCTAGGGCCCCCAGGGACCCTCTAGAGCCCCCTGGGACCCCCTTAGGGCTTTCTAAGACCCTTCTAGGACCACCAGGAGCCCTCTATAGCCCTCTGGGACCCTCTTTGTGCCTTCTAGGACCCTTCTAGTGCCCCCAGGGACACTCTAGAGCCCCCTGGGACTCCTTAGGGCCTACTAGGACCCTTCTAGGACCACGAGGAACCCTCTAGAGCCCCCTGGGACCCCCTTAGGGCATTCTAGGACCCTTCTAGGGCCCCCAGGGACCCTCTAGAGCCCCCTGGGACCCCCTTAGGGCTTTCTAAGACCCTTCTAGGACCACCAGGAGCCCTCTATAGCCCTCTGGGACCCTCTTTGCGCCTTCTAGGACCCTTCTAGTGCCCCCAGGGACACTCTAGAGCCCCCTGGGACTCCTTAGGGCCTACTAGGACCCTTCTAGGACCACGAGAAACCCTCTAGAGCCACCTGGGACCTCCTTAGGTCCTTCTAGGACCGTTCTAGGGTCACCAGGAACCCTCTAGAGCCCTCTGGGACCCACTTAGGGCCTTCTAGGACCCTTCTAGGACCACGAGGAACTCTCTAGAGCCCCCTGGGACTTGCTTAAGGACTTCTAGGACCCTTCTAGGACCACAAGGAACACTCTAGAGCCCCCTGGAACCCCTTTAGGGCCTTCTAGGACAATTCTAGGGCCGCCAGGGTCCGTCTAGAGCCCCCTGGGACCCCTTTAGGGCCTTCTAGGACCCTTCTAGGACCACCAGGAGCCCTCTAGAGCCCCCTAGGACCCACTTAGGGCCTTCTAGGACTCTTCTAGTACCCCCAGGGACCCTCTAGAGCCCGCTGGGACCCTTTTAGGGCCTTCTAGGACCCTCCTAGGACCCACGGGTACCCTCTAGAGCCCTCTGGGACCCTTCTAGGCCTTTCTTGGACCCTCCTAGAATCACCAGGAACCCTCCAGAGCCCCCTGGGACCCTTCTAGGGCTTTCTAGGACCCTTCTAGGACCACGAGGAACCCTCTAGAGCCCCCGGGACCATTTTAGGGCCTTCTAGGACCCTTCTAGGACCACGAGAAACCATCTATAGCTCTCTGGGACCCCTTTAGGGCGTTCTAGGACTCTTCTAGGGTCCCCAGAGACCGTCTAGAGCCCCCTGGGATGCCTTAGAGCCTTCGAGGACCCTTCTAGGACCACGAGGAACCCTCTAGAGCCCCCTGGGACCTTCTTAGGTCCTTCGAGGACCGTTCTAGGGTCACCAGGAACCCTCTAGAGCCCTCTGGGACCCACTTAGGGCCTTCTAGGACCCTTCTAGGACCACGAGGAACTCTCTAGAGCCCCCTGGGACTTGCTTAAGGACTTCTAGGACCCTTCTAGGACCACAAGGAACACTCTAGAGCCCCCTGGAACCCCTTTAGGGCCTTCTAGGACAATTCTAGGGCCGCCAGGGTCCGTCTAGAGCCCCCTGGGACCCCTTTAGGGCCTTCTAGGACCCTTCTAGGACCACCAGGAGCCCTCTAGAGCCCCCTAGGACCCACTTAGGGCCTTCTAGGACTCTTCTAGTACCCCCAGGGACCCTCTAGAGCCCGCTGGGACCCTTTTAGGGCCTTCTAGGACCCTCCTAGGACCCACGGGTACCCTCTAGAGCTCTCTGGGACCCTTCTAGGCCTTTCTTGGACCCTCCTAGAATCACCAGGAACCCTCCAGAGCCCCCTGGGACCCTTCTAGGGCTTTCTAGGACCCTTCTAGGACCACGAGGAACCCTCTAGAGCCCCCGGGACCATTTTAGGGCCTTCTAGGACCCTTCTAGGACCACGAGAAACCATCTATAGCTCTCTGGGACCCCTTTAGGGCGTTCTAGGACTCTTCTAGGGTCCCCAGAGACCGTCTAGAGCCCCCTGGGATGCCTTAGAGCCTTCGAGGACCCTTCTAGGACCACGAGGAACCCTCTAGAGCCCCCTGGGACCCCCTTAGGGCATTCTAGGACCCTTCTAGGGCCCCCAGGGACCCTCTAGAGCCCCCTGGGACCCCCTTAGGGCTTTCTAAGACCCTTCTAGGACCACCAGGAGCCCTCTATAGCCCTCTGGGACCCTCTTTGCTCCTTCTAGGACCCTTCTAGTGCCCCCAGGGACACTCTAGAGCCCCCTGGGACTCCTTAGAGCCTACTAGGACCCTTCTAGGACCACGAGAAACCCTCTAGAGCCCCCTGGGACCTTCTTAGGTCCTTCGAGGACCGTTCTAGGGTCACCAGGAACCCTCTAGAGCCCTCTGGGACCCACTTAGGGCCTTCTAGGACCCTTCTAGGACCACGAGGAACTCTCTAGAGCCCCCTGAGACTTGCTTAAGGCCTTCTAGGACTCTTCTAGGACCACGAGAAACCATCTAGAGCCCCCTGGGACCCACTTAGGGCATTCTAGGTTCATTTTAAGACCCTGGTGAACCCTCTAGAGCCTCGTGGTACCACTTAGAGCCTTGTAGGACCCTTCTAGGACCAGAAGGAACCCTCTAGAGCCCCCTGGGACCCCCTTAGGGCCTTCTAGGACAATTCTAGCGCCCCCAGGGACCTTCTAGAGCCCCCTGGCACACACTTAGGGCCTTCTAGGACCCTTCTAGGACACAGGGAACCCTCAAGAGCCCCCTGGGACCCCCTTAGGGCTTTCTAGGGCCATGGTAAGACCCTGGGGAACCCTCCAGAGCACCCTGGGTCCTCTTTAGTGCCTTCTAGTACCCTTCTAGGGCCCCCAGGGACCTTCTAGAGCCCCCTGGTTACCCTTTGAGCCTTCTAGAACCCTTCTAGGAGCCCCAGGAACCCTCTAGAGCCCGCTGGGACCCCCTTAGGGCCTTCTAGGACCCTTCTAGGACCACAAGGAACCCTCTAGAGCCCCCTGGGACCCCTTTAGGGCCTTCTAGGACAATTCTAGGGCCGCCAGGGTCCGTCTAGAGCCCCCTGGGACCCCTTTAGGGCCTTCTAGGACCCTTCTAGGACCACCAGGAGCCCTCTAGAGCCCCCTAGGACCCACTTAGGGCCTTCTAGGACTCTTCTAGTACCCCCAGGGACCCTCTAGAGCCCCCTGGGACCCTTTTAGGGCCTTCTAGGACCCTCCTAGGACCCACGGGTACCCTCTAGAGCCCTCTGGGACCCTTCTAGGACTTTCTTGGACCCTTTTAGAATCACCAGGAACCCTCTAGAGCCCCCGGGACCCTTCTAGGGCCTTCTAGGACCCTTCTAGGACCACGAGGAACCCTCTAGAGCCCCCTGGGACCCCCTTAGGGCATTTTAGGACCCTTCTAGGGCCCCCAGGGACCCTCTAGAGACCCTGGGACCCACTTAGGGCCTTCTAAGACCCTTCTAGGACCACCAGGAGCCCTCTATAGCCCTCTGGGACACCTTTTTGCACATTCTAGGACACTTCTAGTGCCCCCAGAGACCCTCTAGAGCTCCCTGGGAGTCTTTAGGGCCTACTAGGACCCTTCTAGGATCACCAGGAACCCTCTAGAGCCCTCTGGGACCCACTTAGGGCCTTCTAGGACCCTTCTAGGACCACGAGGAACCCTCTAGAGCCCCCTGGGACCCCCTTAGGGCATTCTAGGACCCTTCTAGGGCCCCCAGGGACCCTCTAGAGCCCCCTGGGACCCCCTTAGGGCTTTCTAAGACCCTTCTAGGACCACCAGGAGCCCTCTATAGCCCTCTGGGACCCTCTTTGCGCCTTCTAGGACCCTTCTAGTGCCCCCAGGGACACTCTAGAGCCCCCTGGGACTCCTTAGGGCCTACTAGGACCCTTCTAGGACCACGAGAAACCCTCTAGAGGCCCCTGGGACCTCCTTAGGTCCTTCTAGGACCGTTCTAGGGTTACCAGGAACCCTCTAGAGCCCTCTGGGACCCACTTAGGGCCTTCTAGGACCCTTCTAGGACCACGAGGAACTCTCTAGAGCCCCCTGGGACTTGCTTAAGGACTTCTAGGACCCTTCTAGGACCACAAGGAACCCTCTAGAGCCCCCTGGGACCCCTTTAGGGCCTTCTAGGACAATTCTAGGGCCGCCAGGGTCCGTCTAGAGCCCCCTGGGACCCCTTTAGGGCCTTCTAGGACCCTTCTAGGACCACCAGGAGCCCTCTAGAGCCCCCTAGGACCCACGTAGGGCCTTCTAGCACTCTTCTAGTACCCCCAGGGACCCTCTAGTGCCCCCTGGGACCCTTTTAGGGCCTTCTAGGACCCTCCTAGGACCCACGGGTACCCTCTAGAGCCCTCTGTGACCCTTCTAGGCCTTTCTTGGACCCTTTTAGAATCACCAGGAACCCTCTAGAGCCCCCGGGACCCTTCTAGGGCCTTCTAGGACCCTTCTAGGACCACGAGAATCCATCTATAGCTCTCTGGGACCCCTTTAGGGCGTTCTAGGACTCTTCTAGGGTCCCCAGAGACCGTCTAGAGCCCTCTGGGACCCACTTAGGGCATTCTAGGACCCTTCTAGGACCACGAGGAACCCTCTAGAGCCCCCTGGGACCCCCTTAGGGCATTCTAGGTTCATTTTAAGACCCTGGGGAACCCTCTAGAGCCTCGTGGTACCACTTAGAGCCTTGTAGGGCCCTTCTAGGACCAGAAGGAACCCTCTAGAGCCCCCTGGGACCCCCTTAGGGCCTTCTAGGACAATTCTAGCGCCCCCAGGGACCCTCTAGAGCC
Organism: Phaenicophaeus curvirostris; assembly: GCF_032191515.1. Taxonomy (NCBI): domain Eukaryota; kingdom Metazoa; phylum Chordata; class Aves; order Cuculiformes; family Cuculidae; genus Phaenicophaeus; species Phaenicophaeus curvirostris. The sequence continues at coordinate 310,196 of NW_027206796.1, read as the reverse complement.
CCCTGGGACACACTTAGGGCCTTCTAGGACCCTTCTAGGACACAGGGAACCCTCAAGAGCCCCCTGGGACCCACTTAGGGCTTTCTAGGGCCATGGTAAGACCCTGGGGAACCCTCCAGAGCACCCTGGGTCCTCTTTAGTGCCTTCTAGTACCCTTCTAGGGCCCCCAGGGACCTTCTAGAGCCCCCTGGTTACCCTTTGAGCCTTCTAGAACCCTTCTAGGAGCCCCAGGAACCCTCTAGAGCCCGCTGGGACCCCCTTAGGGCCTTCTAGGACCCTTCTAGGACCACAAGGAACCCTCTAGAGCCCCCTGGGACCCCTTTAGGGCCTTCTAGGACAATTCTAGGGCCGCCAGGGTCCGTCTAGAGCCCCCTGGGACCCCTTTAGGGCCTTCTAGGACCCTTCTAGGACCACCAGGAGCCCTCTAGAGCCCCCTAGGACCCACTTAGGGCCTTCTAGGACTCTTCTAGTACCCCCAGGGACCCTCTAGAGCCCCCTGGGACCCTTTTAGGGCCTTCTAGGACCCTCCTAGGACCCACGGGTACCCTCTAGAGCCCTCTGTGACCCTTCTAGGCCTTTCTTGGACCCTTTTAGAATCACCAGGAACACTCTAGAGCCCCCGGGACCCTTCTAGGGCCTTCTAGGACCCTTCTAGGACCACGAGAAACCATCTATAGCTCTCTGGGACCCCTTTAGGGCGTTCTAGGACTCTTCTAGGGTCCCCAGAGACCGTCTAGAGCCCCCTGGGATGCCTTAGAGCCTTCGAGGACCCTTCTAGGACCACGAGGAACCCTCTAGAGCCCCCTGGGACCCCCTTAGGGCATTCTAGGACCCTTCTAGGGCCCCCAGGGACCCTCTAGAGCCCCCTGGGACCCCCTTAGGGCCTTCTAAGACCCTTCTAGGACCACCAGGAGCCCTCTATAGCCCTCTGGGACCCTCTTTGCGCCTTCTAGGACCCTTCTAGTGCCCCCAGGGACACTCTAGAGCTCCCTGGGACTACTTAGGGCCTACTAGGACCCTTCTAGGACCACGAGAAACCCTCTAGAGCCCCCTGGGACCTCCTTAGGTCCTTCTAGGACCGTTCTAGGGTCACCAGGAACCCTCTAGAGCCCTCTGGGACCCACTTAGGGCCTTCTAGGACCCTTCTAGGACCACGAGGAACTCTCTAGAGCCCCCTGGGACTTGCTTAAGGACTTCTAGGACCCTTCTCGGACCACAAGGAACCCTCTAGAGCCCCCTGGGACCCCTTTAGGGCCTTCTAGGACAATTCTAGGGCCGCCAGGGTCCGTCTAGAGCCCCCTGGGACCCCTTTAGGGCCTTCTAGGACCCTTCTAGGACCAGCAGGAGCCCTCTAGAGCCCCCTAGGACCCACTTAGGGCCTTCTAGGACTCTTCTAGTACCCCCAGGGACCCTCTAGAGCCCCCTGGGACCCTTTTAGGGCCTTCTAGGACCCTCCTAGGACCCACGGGTACCCTCTAGAGCCCTCTGGGACCCTTCTAGGCCTTTCTTGGACCCTTTTAGAATCACCAGGAACCCTCTAGAGCCCCCGGGACCATTTTAGGGCCTTCTAGGACCCTTCTAGGACTACGAGAAACCATCTATAGCTCTCTGGGACCCCTTTAGGGCATTCTAGGACTCTTCTAGGGTCCCCAGAGACCGTCTAGAGCCCCCTGGGATGCCTTAGAGCCTTCGAGGACCCTTCTAGGACCACGAGGAACCCTCTAGAGCCCCCTGGGACCCCCTTAGGGCATTCTAGGACCCTTCTAGGGCCCCCAGGGACCCTCTAGAGCCCCCTGGGACCCCCTTAGGTCTTTCTAAGACCCTTCTAGGACCACCAGGAGCCCTCTATAGCCCTCTGGGACCCTCTTTGCGCCTTCTAGGACCCTTCTAGTGCCCCCAGGGACACTCTAGAGCCCCCTGGGACTTCTTAGAGCCTACTAGGACCCTTCTAGGACCACGAGAAACCCTCTAGAGCCCCCTGGGACCTCCTTAGGTCCTTCGAGGACCGTTCTAGGGTCACCAGGAACCCTCTAGAGCCCTCTGGGACCCACTTAGGCCCTTCTAGGACCCTTCTAGGACCACGAGGAACTCTCTAGAGCCCCCTGAGACTTGCTTAAGGCCTTCTAGGACTCTTCTAGGACCACGAGAAACCATCTAGAGCCCCCTGGGACCCACTTAGGGCATTCTAGGTTCATTTTAAGACCCTGGGGAACCCTCTAGAGCCTCGTGGTACCACTTAGAGCCTTGTAGGACTCTTCTAGGACCAGAAGGAACCCTCTAGAGCCCCCTGGGACACCCTTAGGGCCTTCTAGGACAATTCTAGCGCCCCCAGGGACCCTCTAGAGCCCCCTGGGACACACTTAGGGCCTTCTAGGACCCTTCTAGGACACAGGGAACCCTCAAGAGCCCCCTGGGACCCCCTTAGGGCTTTCTAGGGCCATGGGAAGACCCTGGGGAACCCTCCAGAGCACCCTGGGTCCTCTTTAGTGCCTTCTAGTACCCTTCTAGGGCCCCCAGGGACCTTCTAGAGCCCCCTGGTTACCCTTTGAGCCTTCTAGAACCCTTCTAGGAGCCCCAGGAACCCTCTAGAGCCCGCTGGGACCCGCTTAGGGCCTTCTAGGACCCTTCTAGGACCACAAGGAACCCTCTAGAGCTCCCTGGGACCCCTTTAGGGCCTTCTAGGACAATTCTAGGGCCGCCAGGGTCCATCTAGAGCCCCCTGGGACCCCTTTAGGGCCTTCTAGGACCCTTCTAGGACCACCAGGAGCCCTCTAGAGCCCCCTAGGACCCACTTAGGGCCTTCTAGGACTCTTCTAGTACCCCCAGGGACCCTCTAGAGCCTGCTGGGACCCTTTTAGGGCCTTCTAGGACCCTCCTAGGACACACGGGTACCCTCTAGAGCCATCTGGGACCCTTCTAGGCCTTTCTTGGACTTTTCTAGGACCACGAGAAACCCTCTAGAGCCCCCTGGGACCTCCTTAGGTCCTTCGAGGACCATTCTAGGGTCACCAGGAACCCTCTAGAGCCCTCTGGGACCCACTTAGGGCCTTCTAGGACCCTTCTAGGACCACGAGGAACTCTCTAGAGCCCCCTGAGACTTGCTTAAGGCCTTCTAGGATTCTTCTAGGACCACGAGAAACCATCTAGACCCCCCTGGGACCCACTTAGGGCATTCTAGGTTCATTTTAAGACCCTGGGGAACCCTCTAGAGCCTCGTGGTACCACTTAGAGCCTTGTAGGACCCTTCTAGGACCAGAAGGAACCCTCTAGAGCCCTCTGGGACCCACTTAGGGCCTTCTAGGACAATTCTAGCGCCCCCAGGGACCCTCTAGAGCCCCCTGGGACACACTTAGGGCCTTCTAGGACCCTTCTAGGACACAGGGAACCCTCAAGAGCCCCCTGGGACCCCCTTAGGGCTTTCTAGGGCCATGGTAAGACCCTGGGGAACCCTCCAGAGCACCCTGGGTCCTCTTTAGTGCCTTCTAGTACCCTTCTAGGGCCCCCAGGGACCTTCTAGAGCCCCCTGGTTACCCTTTGAGCCTTCTAGAACCCTTCTAGGAGCCCCAGGAACCCTCTAGAGCCCGCTGGGACCCCCTTAGGGCCTTCTAGGACCCTTCTAGGACCACAAGGAACCCTCTAGAGCCCCCTGGGACCCCTTTAGGGCCTTCTAGGACAATTCTAGGGCCGCCAGGGTCCATCTAGAGCCCCCTGGGACCCCTTTAGGGCCTTCTAGGACCCTTCTAGGACCACCAGGAGCCCTCTAGAGCCCCCTAGGACCCACTTAGGGCCTTCTAGGACTCTTCTAGTACCCCCAGGGACCCTCTAGAGCCCCCTGGGACCCTTTTAGGGCCTTCTAGGACCCTCCTAGGACCCACGGGTACCCTCTAGAGCCCTCTGGGACCCTTCTAGGACTTTCTTGGACCCTTTTAGAATCACCAGGAACCCTCTAGAGCCCCCGGGACCCTTCTAGGGCCTTCTAGGACCCTTCTAGGACCACGAGGAACCCTCTAGAGCCCCCTGGGACCCCCTTAGGGCATTTTAGGACCCTTCTAGGGCCCCCAGGGACCCTCTAGAGACCCTGGGACCCACTTAGGGCCTTCTAAGACCCTTCTAGGACCACCAGGAGCCCTCTATAGCCCTCTGGGACACCTTTTTGCACATTCTAGGACACTTCTAGTGCCCCCAGAGACCCTCTAGAGCTCCCTGGGAGTCTTTAGGGCCTACTAGGACCCTTCTAGGATCACCAGGAACCCTCTAGAGCCCTCTGGGACCCACTTAGGGCCTTCTAGGACCCTTCTAGGACCACGAGGAACCCTCTAGAGCCCCCTGGGACCCCCTTAGGGCATTCTAGGACCCTTCTAGGGCCCCCAGGGACCCTCTAGAGCCCCCTGGGACCCCCTTAGGGCTTTCTAAGACCCTTCTAGGACCACCAGGAGCCCTCTATAGCCCTCTGGGACCCTCTTTGCGCCTTCTAGGACCCTTCTAGTGCCCCCAGGGACACTCTAGAGCCCCCTGGGACTCCTTAGGGCCTACTAGGACCCTTCTAGGACCACGAGAAACCCTCTAGAGGCCCCTGGGACCTCCTTAGGTCCTTCTAGGACCGTTCTAGGGTTACCAGGAACCCTCTAGAGCCCTCTGGGACCCACTTAGGGCCTTCTAGGACCCTTCTAGGACCACGAGGAACTCTCTAGAGCCCCCTGGGACTTGCTTAAGGACTTCTAGGACCCTTCTAGGACCACAAGGAACCCTCTAGAGCCCCCTGGGACCCCTTTAGGGCCTTCTAGGACAATTCTAGGGCCGCCAGGGTCCGTCTAGAGCCCCCTGGGACCCCTTTAGGGCCTTCTAGGACCCTTCTAGGACCACCAGGAGCCCTCTAGAGCCCCCTAGGACCCACGTAGGGCCTTCTAGCACTCTTCTAGTACCCCCAGGGACCCTCTAGTGCCCCCTGGGACCCTTTTAGGGCCTTCTAGGACCCTCCTAGGACCCACGGGTACCCTCTAGAGCCCTCTGTGACCCTTCTAGGCCTTTCTTGGACCCTTTTAGAATCACCAGGAACCCTCTAGAGCCCCCGGGACCCTTCTAGGGCCTTCTAGGACCCTTCTAGGACCACGAGAATCCATCTATAGCTCTCTGGGACCCCTTTAGGGCGTTCTAGGACTCTTCTAGGGTCCCCAGAGACCGTCTAGAGCCCTCTGGGACCCACTTAGGGCATTCTAGGACCCTTCTAGGACCACGAGGAACCCTCTAGAGCCCCCTGGGACCCCCTTAGGGCATTCTAGGTTCATTTTAAGACCCTGGGGAACCCTCTAGAGCCTCGTGGTACCACTTAGAGCCTTGTAGGGCCCTTCTAGGACCAGAAGGAACCCTCTAGAGCCCCCTGGGACCCCCTTAGGGCCTTCTAGGACAATTCTAGCGCCCCCAGGGACCCTCTAGAGCCCCCTGGGACACACTTAGGGCCTTCTAGGACCCTTCTAGGACACAGGGAACCCTCAAGAGCCCCCTGGGACCCACTTAGGGCTTTCTAGGGCCATGGTAAGACCCTGGGGAACCCTCCAGAGCACCCTGGGTCCTCTTTAGTGCCTTCTAGTACCCTTCTAGGGCCCCCAGGGACCTTCTAGAGCCCCCTGGTTACCCTTTGAGCCTTCTAGAACCCTTCTAGGAGCCCCAGGAACCCTCTAGAGCCCGCTGGGACCCCCTTAGGGCCTTCTAGGACCCTTCTAGGACCACAAGGAACCCTCTAGAGCCCCCTGGGACCCCTTTAGGGCCTTCTAGGACAATTCTAGGGCCGCCAGGGTCCGTCTAGAGCCCCCTGGGACCCCTTTAGGGCCTTCTAGGACCCTTCTAGGACCACCAGGAGCCCTCTAGAGCCCCCTAGGACCCACTTAGGGCCTTCTAGGACTCTTCTAGTACCCCCAGGGACCCTCTAGAGCCCCCTGGGACCCTTTTAGGGCCTTCTAGGACCCTCCTAGGACCCACGGGTACCCTCTAGAGCCCTCTGTGACCCTTCTAGGCCTTTCTTGGACCCTTTTAGAATCACCAGGAACACTCTAGAGCCCCCGGGACCCTTCTAGGGCCTTCTAGGACCCTTCTAGGACCACGAGAAACCATCTATAGCTCTCTGGGACCCCTTTAGGGCGTTCTAGGACTCTTCTAGGGTCCCCAGAGACCGTCTAGAGCCCCCTGGGATGCCTTAGAGCCTTCGAGGACCCTTCTAGGACCACGAGGAACCCTCTAGAGCCCCCTGGGACCCCCTTAGGGCATTCTAGGACCCTTCTAGGGCCCCCAGGGACCCTCTAGAGCCCCCTGGGACCCCCTTAGGGCCTTCTAAGACCCTTCTAGGACCACCAGGAGCCCTCTATAGCCCTCTGGGACCCTCTTTGCGCCTTCTAGGACCCTTCTAGTGCCCCCAGGGACACTCTAGAGCTCCCTGGGACTACTTAGGGCCTACTAGGACCCTTCTAGGACCACGAGAAACCCTCTAGAGCCCCCTGGGACCTCCTTAGGTCCTTCTAGGACCGTTCTAGGGTCACCAGGAACCCTCTAGAGCCCTCTGGGACCCACTTAGGGCCTTCTAGGACCCTTCTAGGACCACGAGGAACTCTCTAGAGCCCCCTGGGACTTGCTTAAGGACTTCTAGGACCCTTCTCGGACCACAAGGAACCCTCTAGAGCCCCCTGGGACCCCTTTAGGGCCTTCTAGGACAATTCTAGGGCCGCCAGGGTCCGTCTAGAGCCCCCTGGGACCCCTTTAGGGCCTTCTAGGACCCTTCTAGGACCAGCAGGAGCCCTCTAGAGCCCCCTAGGACCCACTTAGGGCCTTCTAGGACTCTTCTAGTACCCCCAGGGACCCTCTAGAGCCCCCTGGGACCCTTTTAGGGCCTTCTAGGACCCTCCTAGGACCCACGGGTACCCTCTAGAGCCCTCTGGGACCCTTCTAGGCCTTTCTTGGACCCTTTTAGAATCACCAGGAACCCTCTAGAGCCCCCGGGACCATTTTAGGGCCTTCTAGGACCCTTCTAGGACTACGAGAAACCATCTATAGCTCTCTGGGACCCCTTTAGGGCATTCTAGGACTCTTCTAGGGTCCCCAGAGACCGTCTAGAGCCCCCTGGGATGCCTTAGAGCCTTCGAGGACCCTTCTAGGACCACGAGGAACCCTCTAGAGCCCCCTGGGACCCCCTTAGGGCATTCTAGGACCCTTCTAGGGCCCCCAGGGACCCTCTAGAGCCCCCTGGGACCCCCTTAGGTCTTTCTAAGACCCTTCTAGGACCACCAGGAGCCCTCTATAGCCCTCTGGGACCCTCTTTGCGCCTTCTAGGACCCTTCTAGTGCCCCCAGGGACACTCTAGAGCCCCCTGGGACTTCTTAGAGCCTACTAGGACCCTTCTAGGACCACGAGAAACCCTCTAGAGCCCCCTGGGACCTCCTTAGGTCCTTCGAGGACCGTTCTAGGGTCACCAGGAACCCTCTAGAGCCCTCTGGGACCCACTTAGGCCCTTCTAGGACCCTTCTAGGACCACGAGGAACTCTCTAGAGCCCCCTGAGACTTGCTTAAGGCCTTCTAGGACTCTTCTAGGACCACGAGAAACCATCTAGAGCCCCCTGGGACCCACTTAGGGCATTCTAGGTTCATTTTAAGACCCTGGGGAACCCTCTAGAGCCTCGTGGTACCACTTAGAGCCTTGTAGGACTCTTCTAGGACCAGAAGGAACCCTCTAGAGCCCCCTGGGACACCCTTAGGGCCTTCTAGGACAATTCTAGCGCCCCCAGGGACCCTCTAGAGCCCCCTGGGACACACTTAGGGCCTTCTAGGACCCTTCTAGGACACAGGGAACCCTCAAGAGCCCCCTGGGACCCCCTTAGGGCTTTCTAGGGCCATGGGAAGACCCTGGGGAACCCTCCAGAGCACCCTGGGTCCTCTTTAGTGCCTTCTAGTACCCTTCTAGGGCCCCCAGGGACCTTCTAGAGCCCCCTGGTTACCCTTTGAGCCTTCTAGAACCCTTCTAGGAGCCCCAGGAACCCTCTAGAGCCCGCTGGGACCCCCTTAGGGCCTTCTAGGACCCTTCTAGGACCACAAGGAACCCTCTAGAGCTCCCTGGGACCCCTTTAGGGCCTTCTAGGACAATTCTAGGGCCGCCAGGGTCCATCTAGAGCCCCCTGGGACCCCTTTAGGGCCTTCTAGGACCCTTCTAGGACCACCAGGAGCCCTCTAGAGCCCCCTAGGACCCACTTAGGGCCTTCTAGGACTCTTCTAGTACCCCCAGGGACCCTCTAGAGCCTGCTGGGACCCTTTTAGGGCCTTCTAGGACCCTCCTAGGACACACGGGTACCCTCTAGAGCCATCTGGGACCCTTCTAGGCCTTTCTTGGACTTTTCTAGGACCACGAGAAACCCTCTAGAGCCCCCTGGGACCTCCTTAGGTCCTTCGAGGACCATTCTAGGGTCACCAGGAACCCTCTAGAGCCCTCTGGGACCCACTTAGGGCCTTCTAGGACCCTTCTAGGACCACGAGGAACTCTCTAGAGCCCCCTGAGACTTGCTTAAGGCCTTCTAGGATTCTTCTAGGACCACGAGAAACCATCTAGACCCCCCTGGGACCCACTTAGGGCATTCTAGGTTCATTTTAAGACCCTGGGGAACCCTCTAGAGCCTCGTGGTACCACTTAGAGCCTTGTAGGACCCTTCTAGGACCAGAAGGAACCCTCTAGAGCCCTCTGGGACCCACTTAGGGCCTTCTAGGACAATTCTAGCGCCCCCAGGGACCCTCTAGAGCCCCCTGGGACACACTTAGGGCCTTCTAGGACCCTTCTAGGACACAGGGAACCCTCAAGAGCCCCCTGGGACCCCCTTAGGGCTTTCTAGGGCCATGGTAAGACCCTGGGGAACCCTCCAGAGCACCCTGGGTCCTCTTTAGTGCCTTCTAGTACCCTTCTAGGGCCCCCAGGGACCTTCTAGAGCCCCCTGGTTACCCTTTGAGCCTTCTAGAACCCTTCTAGGAGCCCCAGGAACCCTCTAGAGCCCGCTGGGACCCCCTTAGGGCCTTCTAGGACCCTTCTAGGACCACAAGGAACCCTCTAGAGCCCCCTGGGACCCCTTTAGGGCCTTCTAGGACAATTCTAGGGCCGCCAGGGTCCGTCTAGAGCCCCCTGGGACCCCTTTAGGGCCTTCTAGGACCCTTCTAGGACCACCAGGAGCCCTCTAGAGCCCGCTGGGACCCTTTTAGGGCCTTCTAGGACAATCCTAGGACCCACGGGTACCCTCTAGAGCCCTCTGGGACCCTTCTAGGCCTTTCTTGGACCCTTTTAGAATCACCAGGAACCCTCCAGAGTCCCCTGGGACCCTTCTAGGGCTTTCTAGGACCCTTCTAGGACCACGAGGAACCCTCTAGAGCCCCCGGGACCATTTTAGGGCCTTCTAGGACCCTTCTAGGACCACGAGAAACCATCTATAGCTCTCTGGGGCCCCTTTAGGGCGTTCTAGGACTCTTCTAGGGTCCCCAGAGACCGTCTAGAGCCCCCTGGGATGCCTTAGAGCCTTCGAGGACCCTTCTAGGACCACGAGGAACCCTCTAGAGCCCCCTGGGACCCCCTTAGGGCATTCTAGGACCCTTCTAGGGCCCCCAGGGACCCTCTAGAGCCCCCTGGGAACCCCTTAGGGCTTTCTAAGACCCTTCTAGGACCACCAGGAGCCCTCTATAGCCCTCTGGGACCCTCTTTGCGCCTTCTAGGACCCTTCTAGTGCCCCCAGGGACACTCTAGAGCCCCCTGGGACTCCTTAGAGCCTACTAGGACCCTTCTAGGACCACGAGAAACCCTCTAGAGCCCCCTGGGACCTTCTTAGGTCCTTCTAGGACCGTTCTAGGGTCACCAGGAACCCTCTAGAGCCCTCTGGGACCCACTTAGGGCCTTCTAGGACCCTTCTAGGACCACGAGGAACTCTCTAGAGCCCCCTGAGACTTGCTTAAGGCCTTCTAGGACTCTTCTAGGACCACGAGAAACCATCTAGAGCCCCCTGGGACCCACTTAGGGCATTCTAGGTTCATTTTAAGACCCTGGGGAACCCTCTAGAGCCTCGTGGTACCACTTAGAGCCTTGTAGGACCCTTCTAGGACCAGAAGGAACCCTCTAGAGCCCTCTGGGACCCCCTTAGGGCCTTCTAGGACAATTCTAGCGCCCCCAGGGACCCTCTAGAGCCCCCTGGGACACACTTAGGGCCTTCTAGGACCCTTCTAGGACACAGGGAACCCTCAAGAGCCCCCTGGGACCCCCTTAGGGCTTTCTAGGGCCATGGTAAGACCCTGGGGAACCCTCCAGAGCACCCTGGGTCCTCTTTAGTGCCTTCTAGTACCCTTCTAGGGCCCCCAGGGACCTTCTAGAGCCCCCTGGTTACCTTTTGAGCCTTCTAGAACCCTTCTAGGAGCCCCAGGAACCCTCTAGAGCCCGCTGGGACCCCCTTAGGGCCTTCTAGGACCCTTCTAGGACCACAAGGAACCCTCTAGAGCCCCCTGGGACCCCTTTAGGGCCTTCTAGGACAATTCTAGGGCCGCCAGGGTCCGTCTAGAGCCCCCTGGGACCCCTTTAGGGCCTTCTAGGACCCTTCTAGGACCACCAGGAGCCCTCTAGAGCCCCCTAGGACCCACTTAGGGCCTTCTAGGACTCTTCTAGTACCCCCAGGGACCCTCTAGAGCCTGCTGGGACCCTTTTAGGGCCTTCTAGGACCCTCCTAGGACCCACGGGTACCCTCTAGAGCCCTCTGGGACCCTTCTAGGGCTTTCTTGGACCCTTTTAGAATCACCAGGAACCCTCTAGAGCCCCCGGGACCCTTCTAGGGCCTTCTAGGACCCTTCTAGGACCACGAGAAACCATCTATAGCTCTCTGGGACCCCTTTAGGGCGTTCTAGGACTCTTCTAGGGTCCCCAGAGACCGTCTAGAGCCCCCTGGGATGCCTTAGAGCCTTCGAGGACCCTTCTAGGACCATGAGGAACCCTCTAGAGCCCCCTGGGACCCCCTTAGGGCATTTTAGGACCCTTCTAGGGCTCCCAGGGACCCTCTAGAGACCCTGGGACCCACTTAGGGCCTTCTAAGACCCTTCTAGGACCACCAGGAGCCCTCTATAGCCCTCTGGGACACCTTTTTGCACATTCTAGGACACTTCTAGTGCCCCCAGAGACCCTCTAGAGCTCCCTGGGAGTCTTTAGGGCCTACTAGGACCCTTCTAAGATCACCAGGAACCCTCTAGAGCCATCTGGGACCCACTTAGGGCCTTCTAGGACCCTTCTAGGACCACGAGGAACCCTCTAGAGCCCCCTGGGACCCCCTTATGGCATTCTAGGACCCTTCTAGGGCCCCCAGGGACCCTCTAGAGCCCCCTGGGACCCCCTTAGGGCTTTCTAAGACCCTTCTAGGACCACCAGGAGCCCTCTAGAGCCCTCTGGGACCCTCTTTGCGCCTTCTAGGACCCTTCTAGTGCCCCCAGGGACACTCTAGAACCCCCTGGGACTCTTTAGGGCCTACTAGGACCCTTCTAGGACCACGATAAACCCTCTAGAGCCCCCTGGGACCTCCTTAGGTCCTTCTAGGACCGTTCTAGGGTCACCAGGAACCCTCTAGAGCCCTCTGGGACCCACTTAGGGCCTTCTAGGACCCTTCTAGGACCACGAGGAACTCTCTAGAGCCCCCTCGGACTTGCTTAAGGACTTCTAGGACCCTTCTAGGACCACAAGGAACCCTCTAGAGCCCCCTGGGACCCCTTTAGGGCCTTCTAGGACAATTCTAGGGCCGCCAGGGTCCGTCTAGAGCCCCCTGGGACCCCTTTAGGGCCTTCTAGGACCCTTCTAGGACCACCAGGAACCCTCTAGAGCCCCCTAGGACCCCCTTAGGGCCTTCTAGGACAATTCTAGCGCCCCCAGGGACCCTCTAGAGCCCCCTGGGACCCCCTTAGGGCTTTCTAGGGCCATGGTAAGACCCTGGGGAACCCTCCAGAGCACCCTGGGTCCTCTTTAGTGCCTTCTAGTACCCTTCTAGGGCCCCCAGGGACCTTCTAGAGCCCCCTGGTTACCCTTTGAGCCTTCTAGAACCCTTCTAGGAGCCCCAGGAACCCTCTAGAGCCCGCTGGGACCCCCTTAGGGCCTTCTAGGACCCTTCTAGGACCACAAGGAACCCTCTAGAGCCCCCTGGGACCCCTTTAGGGCCTTCTAGGACAATTCTAGGGCCGCCAGGGTCCGTCTAGAGCCCCCTGGGACCCCTTTAGGTCCTTCTAGGACCACCAGGAGCCCTCTAGAGCCCCCTAGGACCCACTTAGGGCCTTCTAGGACTCTTCTAGTACCCCCAGGGACCCTCTAGAGCCCCCTGGGAGCCTTTTAGGGCCTTCTAGGACCCTCCTAGGACCCACGGGTACCCTCTAGAGCCCTCTGGGACCCTTCTAGGCCTTTCTTGGACCCTTTTAGAATCACCAGGAACCCTCCAGAGTCCCCTGGGACCCTTCTAGGGCTTTCTAGGACCCTTTTAGAATCACCAGGAACCCTCCAGAGTCCCCTGGGACCCTTCTAGGGCTTTCTAAGACCCTTCTAGGACCACGAGGAACCCTCTGGATCTCCCTGGGGTCCCCTTAGGGCCTTCTAGGACCCTTCTAGGACCACAAGGAACCCTCTAGAGCCCTCTGTGACACATTTTGTGCCTTCTAGGAGACTTTTAGTGCCCCCAGGGACCCTCTAGGCCCCCCTGTGACCCATTTAGGGCCTTCTAGGACAATTCTAGGGCCCCCAGGGACACTCTAGAGCCCCGTGGGACCCCTTAGAGCATTCTAGGACAATTCTAGGAGCCCCAAGAACCTTCTAGAACCCTCTGGGACCCACTTAGGCCCTTCTAGGACCCTTCTAGGACCACCAGGAACCTTCTAAAGCCCTCTGGGACCCCCTTAAAGCCTTCTAGGACCCTTCTAGTGCTCCCAGGAACCCTCTAGAGCCCCCTGGGACCCCTTTATGGCCTTCTAAGACCCTTCTAGGACCACAAGAAACGCTCTAGAGCCCCCAGGGACTCCCTTAGGGCCTTCTAGGACCCTTCTAGGATCACCAGGATCCCTTTAGAGCCTTCTGGGACCCACTTAGGTCCTTCTAGTACCGTTCTAGGACCACGAGAAACTCTCTACAGCCCCCTGGGACGCCCTTAGGGCCTTCTAGGACCCTTCTAGGACCACGAGAAACCATCTAGAGCTCCCTGGGAACCCCTTACGGCCTTCTAGGATCATTGTAAGACCCCGGGGAACCCTCTAGAGCTCCCTGGGACCTCTTTAGGCCCTTCTAGGGCCCTTCTAGGACCACCAGGGACACTCTAGAGCCCTCTGGGACCCCCTTAGGGCCTTCTAGGACCATTCTAGTGCCCCCAGGGACCCTCTAGAGCCCCCTGGGACCCCTTTAGGTCCTTCTAGGACCCTTCTAGGGCCACCAGGGACACTCTAAAGCCCCCTGGGACCCCCTTAGGGCCTGCTAGGTGTCTTCTACGACCACGAGGAACCATCTAGAACCCCCTGAGACCACTTAGGACCTTCTAGGACAAATGTATGACCCCAGGGAACCCCCTAGAGTCGTCTGGGACCCCCTTAGGGCCTACTAGGACCATTGTAAGACCCCAGGGAACACTCTAGAGTCCCCTAGGACTCCTTAAGGCCTTCTAGGACCCTTCTAGGACGTGAGAAGCCCTCTAGAGCCCCCAGGGACTCCCTTAGGGCCTTCTAGGACCCTTCTAGGATCACCAGGAACCCTCTAGAGCCATCTGGGACCCACTTAGGACCTTCTAGGACCCTTCTAGGACCACGAGAAACCATCCAGAGCCCCCTGGGACTCCTTAGAGCCTTCTAGGACCCTTCTAGGAGTCCCTGAATCCCTCTAGAGCCCCATGGGACCCACTTAGGTCCTTCTAGGACACTTCAAACACCACCAGCATCCCTCTAGAGCTCACTGGGAAGCATTTAGGGCCTTCTAAGACCCTTCTAGGACCACGAGGAACCCTCTAGAGCCCCCTGGGACCATTTTAGGGCCTTCTAGGTCCCTTCTAGGACCACTAGGAACCATGTAGACCCCCTGGGACAATTTAGGACCTTCTAGGACCATTGTAAGACCATGGGGATCCCTGTAGAGCCCTCTGGGACCCCCTTAGGACCTTCTAGGACCCTTCTAGGACCACCAGGATCCCTCTAGAGCCCCCTGGAACCACCTTAGGGCCTTCTAAAACCCTTCTAGGACCTTGAGGAACCCTCTAGAGCTCTTTGGGACCCCTATAGAAGGGTCTGGAGGCCTTCAGAAGGGTCTGGATGGGCTCTAGAAAGGTCTGGGGGCCTTCAGAATGGCCCTGGGGGGATCTAGAAGGGTCTGGAGGCCTTCAGAAGGGTCCTGAGTGGCTCTAGAAGGGTCTGGCGGCCTTCAGAAGGGCCCTGGGGGGATCTAGAAGGGTCTGGAGGCCTTCAGAAGGGTCCTGAGCGGCTCTAGAATGGTCTGGGGGCATTCAGAAGGGTCTGGATGGGCTCTAGAAGGGTCTGGGGTCCTTCAGAATGGCCCTGGGGGGATCTAGAATGGTCTGGAAGCCATCAGAAGGGCCCTGAGTGGCTCTAGAACCGTCTGGGGGCATTCAGAATGGCCCAGGGGAACTAGAAGGGTCTGGAGACCTTCAGAAGGGTCCTGAGCGGCACTAGAAGGGTCTGGGGGCCGTCAGAAGGGCCGTGGGTGGGCTCTAGAAGGGTCTGGGGGCTTTCAGAAAGGCCCCAGGTGGGCTCTAGAAGGGTCTGGAGGCCTTCAGAAGGGTCCTGAGGGGCTCTAGAAGGGTCCAACTTGGATCTCAAACGGTCTAGGGCCTTCAGATTGGTCCTGGGGGGCTCTAGAAGGGTCTTGGAACCTTCATAAAGGTCCTGACTGGCTCTAGAAGGGTTCTGAGGGGCTCTAGAAGGGTCTGGGGGCATTCAGAAGGGTCCTGAGGGGCTCTAGAAGGGTCTGGGAGCCTTTAGAAGGGTCCTCGGGGGCTCTAGAAAGTCATAGAAGGGTCTTAGAAGGCCCTAACAGCGTCCCAGGGTGCTCCAGAGGGTTTCCAGAAGTCTTAGAAGAGTCCTACAAGGACCTAAGGAGGTCCCAGGGGGCTCCAGAGGCTTCCTGGTGACTCTAGAAGGGTCCTTGAAAGCCCTAAGTGGGTCCCAGGTGGATCTAGCGGGTACCTGTGGGTTCTAGAAGGTTCCTAGAAGGTCATAAGGGGGTCCCAGGGGGCTCTAGAGGGTTCCTGGTGGTCCTAGAAGGTTCCTAGAAGGTCCTAAGGGGGTCCCAGAGCGCTCTAGAGGTATCCTCGTGGTCGTAGAAGGTTCCTATAAGGTTCTAAGGGGGTCTCAGGGGGCTCTAGATGGTTCCTCGTGGCCCTAGGAGGGTCCTAGAAAGCCCTAAGCGGGTCCCAGGAGGATCTAGAGGGTTCCTGGTGACTCTAGAAGGGTCCCAGTAAGCCCTAGAAAGGTCCCAGGGGGCTCTAGAGGGTTCCTGGAGACCCTAGAAGAGTCCCAGAAAGCCCTAGAAGGGTCCCACGGGGCTCTAGAGGGTTCTCGTGGGTCCTAGAAGGGTTCTAGAAGGCCCTAAGGGTGCCCAGAGGACTCCAGAGGATTCTTCGTGGTCCTAGAAGAGCTCTAGAAGGCACTAAATAGGTCCAAGGTTGCTCTAGAGGGTTCCTCGTGGTCTTAGATGCGTCCGAGAAGGCCCTAAGGGGTCCCAGGGGGCTCTAGAGGGTCCTTGGGGCACTAGAAGGGTCCTAGAAGGCCTTAAGTGGGTCTCAGGTGGCTCTAGGGGTTTCCTCGTTGTCCTAGAAGGGTCCTAGGAGGCCCTAAGTGGGTCCCAGGGGGCTCTAGAGGGTTTCATGTGTTCCTAGAATAACCCAGAAGGCCCTAAGGAGGTCCCAGGTGGCTCTAGATGGTTTCTCGTGGTCCTAGAAGGGTCATAGAAAGCACTAAGGGGGTCCTAGGGAGCTCTAGAGGGTTCCTCGTGGTGCTAGAATGTACCTAGAAGGCTCTAAGGGGGTCTCAAAGAGCTCTAGAGGGTTCTTCGAGGTCTTAGAAGCATCTGAGAAGGCCCTAAGGGGGTTCCAGGGGGCTCTAGAAGGTCCCTGGGGGCCCTAGAAAGGTCCTAGAAGGCCCTAAGAAGGTCCCAGGTGCCTCTAGAGAGTTCCTCGTGGTCTTAGAAGGGTTCTAGAAGGCCCTATGTGGTCCCAGGGGGCTCTAGAGGGTCCCTGGGACACTAGAAGTGTCCTAGAAGGCCCTAAGTGGGTCTCAGGGTGCTCTAGGGGGTTCCTCGTTGTCCTAGAAGTGTCCTAGGAGGCCCTAAGTGGGTCCCAGGGGGCTCTAGAGGGCTCCTGGTGACTCTAGAAGTCTCCTATAAAGCTCTAGAAGGGTCCCAGGGGGCTCTAGAAGGTACATGGTGACACTAGACGGGTCCTAGAAAGACCTAGAATGGTCCCAGAGGGCTCTAGAGGGTTCCCTTGGGTCCTAGAAGCGTCCTAGAAGGCCCTAAAGGGGTCCCAGGGGGCTCTAGATGGTTCCTCGTGGTCTTAAAAGGGTCTTAGAAGGCCCTAAATGGGTCCCAGGGGTCTCTAGAGGGTTTCTCCTGGTCCTAGAATGGTCCTAGAAGACACTAAGGGGGTCCCAGGGGGTTCTACATGGTTTCTCGTGGTCCTAGAAGGCACCTAGAAGGGTCTAAGTGGGTCCCAGGGGGCTCTAGAGGGTTTCTCGTGGTCCTTGAAGGGTCCTAGACGGTCCTAAAGTGGTCCGAGGGAGTTCTAGAGGGTTCCTGGTTACTCTAGAAGTGTCCTAGAAAGCCCTAGAAGGGTCCAATGGGGCTCTAGAGGGTTCCCTGTGGTCCTTGAAGGGTCCTAGAAGGCCCTAAAATGGTCCCAGGGGGTTCTAGAGGGTTCCTGGTACTCCTAGAAGAGTCCTATAAGGATCCATGCGGTCCCAGGGGGCTCTAGAGGGTCCCTGGGGGCCCTAGAAGGGTCCTAGAAGGCCCTAAAGGGGACCCAGGGGGCTCTAGAGTGTTCGCCGGTGACTTACAATGGTCCTAGAAGGCCCTAAGGGGGTACTAGGGGGCTCTAGGTTGTTTCTCATGGTCCTAGAAGGGCCCTAGAAGGCCCTAAAGTGGTTCCAGGGGGCTTTAGAGTGTTCCCCGGGGTCTTACCATGGTCCTAGAAGGCCCTAAGTGGGTCCCAGGGGGCTCTAGAGGGTTTCTCGTGGTCCTAGAAGGGTTCTAGAAGGCCCTAAACTGGTCCCAGGGGGCTGTAGATTGTTTCTCATGGTCCTAGAAGGGTCCTAGAAGTCCCTAAAGGGGTCCCAGGGTGCTCTAGAGGGTTCCTTGTGGCCCTAGAAGGGTCTTAGAAGGCCCTAAGTGTGCCCAGAGGACTCCAGAGGATTCTTCGTGGTCCTAGAAGAGCTCTAGAAGGCACTAAATAGGTCCAAGGTTGCTCTACAGGGTTCCTCGTGGTCTTAGAAGGGTCCTAGAAGGCTCTAAGGGGTCCCAGTGGGCTCTAGAGGGTCCCTGGGGGTCCTAGAAGGGTCCTAGAAGGCCCTAAGGAGGTCCCAGGGGTCTCTAGAGGGTTTCCCAGGGACTTACAATGATCCTAGAAGGCCCTACGGGGGTCCCAGGTGTCTCTAGAGGGTTCCTCGTGGTCCTAGAATGGTCCTAGAATGCCCCAAGGGGTTCCCAGGGGGCTCTAGAGGGTTCCTGGGGCTCCTAGAAGGGTCCTAGAAGGCTCTAAGGGGGTCCCAGTGTGCTCTAGAAGGTCCCTGGGGGCTCTAGAAGGGTCCTAGAAGGCACTAAATCGGTCCCAAGGGGCTCTAGAGGGTTCCCCGGCATCTTACAATGGTCCTACATGGCCCTAAGTTGTCCCAGGAGGCTCTAGAGGGTTCCATGTGTTCCTACAATAACCCAGAAGGCCCTAAGGAGGTCCCAGGTGGCTCTAGATGGTTTCTCGTTGTCCTAGAAGGGTCATAGAAGGCTCTAAGGGGGTCCTAGGGAGCTCTAGAGGGTTCCTCGTGGTGCTAGAATGTACCTAGAAGGCTCTAAGGGGGTCCCAGGTGGCTCTAGAGGGTTCTTTGTGGTCTTAGAAGCGTCCGAGAAGGCCCTAAGTGGGTCCCAGAGGGCTCTAGAAGGTCCCTGGGGGCCCTAGAAATGTCCTAGAAGGCCCTAAGGAGGTCCCAGGTGCCTCTAGAGAGTTTCTCGTGGTCTTAGAAGGGTTCTAGAAGGCTCTATGGGGTCCCAGGGGGCTCTAGAGGGTCCCTGGGACACTAGAAGTGTCCTAGAAGGCCCTAAGTTGGTTTCAGGGTGCTCTAGGGGGTTCCTCATGTCCTAGAATTGTCCCAGGAGGCCCTAAGTGGGTCCCAGGGGGCTCTAGAGGGCTCCTGGTGACTCTAGAAGGCTCCTATAAAGCTCTAGAAGGGTCCCAGAAGGCTCTAGAGGGTTCCTGGTGACACTAGAAGGGTCCTAGAAAGACCTAGAATGGTCCCAGAGGGCTCTAGAGGGTTCCCGTGGGTCCTAGAAGGGTCCTAGAAGGCCCTAAAGGGGTCCCAAGGGGGTCTAGATGGTTCCTCGTGGTCCTAAAAGGGTCTTAGAAGGCCCTAAATGGGTCCCAGGGGGCTCTAGAGGGTTCCTCGTGGTTCTAAAAGGGTCCTAGAAGGCCCTAAAGGGGACCCAGGGGGCTCTAGAGGGTCCTTCGTGGTCTTAGAAGCGTCCGAGAAGGCCCTAAGGGTGTCCCAGGGGGCTCTAGAAGGTCCCTGGGGGCCCTAGAATGGTCCTAGAAGGCCCTAAGGAGGTCCCAGGGGGCTCTAGAGGGTTCCTGGTGGTCCTAGAAGGATTCTAGAAGGCCCTAAGTGGTTCCCAGAGGGCTCTAGAGGGTTTCTCGTTGTCCTAGAAGGGTCCTAGGAGGCCCTAAATGGGGCCCAGGGAGCTCTAGACGGTTCCTCGTGGTCCTAGGAGGATCCTAGAAGGACCTAAGTGGTTCCCAGAGGGCTCTGGATGGTTTCTTGTGGTCTTAGAATGGACCTAGAAGGCCCTAAAGTGGTCCCAGTGAACTCTAGAGGGTTCCTGGGGTTCCTAGAAGGGCCCTAGAAAGGTCTAAGAGGTTCCAGGGGGCTCTAGAGGGTCTCCGGGCGCCCTAGAATAGTCCTAGAAGGCCCTAAAGGGGTCCCAGGGGGCTCTAGAGGGTTCCCCGGGGTCTTACCATGGTCCTAGAAGGCCCTAAGTGGGTCCCAGGGGGCTCTAGAAGGTTTCTCGTGGTCCTAGAAGGGTCCTAGAAAGTCCTAAAGGGGTCCAAGGGAGCTTTAGAGGGTTCCTGGTGAATCTAGAAGTGTCCTAGAAAGCCCTAGAAGGGTCCCAGGGGGCTCTAGAGGTTTCCCTGTGGTCCTAGAAGGGTCCTAGAAGACCCTAAAGTGGTCCCAGGGGGCTCTAGATGGCTCCTGGTGCTCCTAGAAGGGTCCTAGAAGGCTCTAAGCTGTCCCAGGGGACTCTAGAGGGTACCTAGAGGGCCTAGAAGTGACCTAGAAGGCCCTAAAGGGGTCCCAGGGGGCTCTAGATGGTGCCTGTGGGTCCTAGAAGGGTCTTAGAAGGCCCTAAGGTGGTCCCAGGGGGCTCTAGAGGGTTCCTCGTGGTCCTAGAAGGGTTCTACAAAGCCCTAAGGGGTCCCAGTGGGCTCTAGAGGGTTCCTGGTGGTTTTAGAAGGCTCCCAGGGGTCTTTAGAGGGTCCCTGGAGGCCCTAGAAGTATCCTAGAAGGCACTAAAGGGGACCCAGGGGGCTCTAGAGTGTTCCCCGTGGTCTTACAATCGTCCTAGAAGGCCCTAAGGGGGTACCAGGGGTCTCTAGGTTGTTTCTCGTGGTCCTAAAAGGGTCCTAGAAGGCCCTAAAGTGGTCCCAGGGGGCTCTAGAGGGTTCCTGGTGGTCCTAGAAGGGTCCTAGAAGGCACTAAAGGGGTCCCAGGGGTCTCTAGAAGGTTCCCAGGGGTCTTACAATGATCCTAGAAGGCTCTAAGTGGGTCCCATGGGGCTCTAGATGGTTTCTCGTGGTCCTAGAAGGGTCCTAGAAGGCCCTAAAGGGGTCCCAGGGGGCTCTAGATTGTTTCTCGAGGTCCTAGAAGCGTCCTAGAAGGCCGTAAGTGCGTCCCAGGGGGCTCTAGAGGGTTCCTGGTGGTCCTAGA